>NC_133650.1:72276931-72521003 GCF_009905375.1 Apium graveolens | reverse complement strand
CTAAAGGAACTTTGGTAAGGTGTCATACCAGGGTCTAGGTGCTTGCTTCAATCCATAAAGTGCTTTCAAAAGATAATAGACATGTTCTGGAAAATTTGGATCTTCAAAACCAGGAGGTTGACTGACATAGACTTCCTCCTCTAAATCTCCATTCAGAAAGGCATTTTTGACATCCATTTGATAGACCTTGAAATTGGCAAGCGTTGCATAGGATAAGAAGATTCCGATGGCTTCAAATCTTGCAACAGGAGCAAATGTTTCATCAAAATCTATTCTTTCTTGTTGACAATAGCCTTTAGCAACCAATCTAGCTTTGTTCCTGACTACTATGCCATTTTCATCCATCTTATTTCTGAATACCCATTTGGTGTCTATTGAATTCTTTCCTTTAGGCTTGGGCACCAGCTTCCATACATTGTTCCTTTTAAATTGGTTTAGCTCCTCCTGCATAGCTAAAATCCAATCAGGATCCAATAAAGCTTCTTCAACCTTCTTTGGTTCTTCCTTAGAAAGAAAGCTGATGTACAGACATTCTTCTTGAGTTGCTCTCCTTGTTTGAACTCTAGAAGAAACATCACCAATTATGAGCTCAAATGGGTGATCTTTTGTCCATTTCCTTTGTTGAGTTAGATTAGCTCTAGATGAAGAGGCCTCATTGTTGTCTTGATGTGTGATTGAGTTTTGATTGTTAGAAACTCCCCCTGAGTTTGTGGATCTTTGTTTGAGAAAGGGGAACTTTCTATAGGTGATCTATCCTGACTTCCTGCTCCTTTTGATAACCCGAAGGATGGTGAATTTTGAGTACCGACGGATGAAGCAGGTTGCCTTCCGACGAATAAGGCAGATTGTCTCCCGACGGATGAAGCATTTTGCAATTTGACAGATGTTGAATTTTATGCTTCATTGTTAGTAGATTTTTCTGCATTATCCTTTGATACTGTTTCTTGATCACTTTCATCATCACTGTCATCACTAACCATCTCAACATTGTCAAATTTGAGGCTTTTATGGTAGTCTCCATCTTGCAGTCCTTCAATCTTTTTATCATCAAATATAATATGTATTGATTCCACAACAATGTTGGTTCTTAGATTGTAGACTCTATATGCTTTACCAACAGCATATCCAACAAAAAATTCTTCATCTGCTTTAGCATCAAACTTCCCATTTTGATAAGTTTGATTTCTCAGAATATAGCATTTGCAGCCAAAGACATGAAGAAAATTTAGAGTTGGCTTCTTGTTCTTGAACAATTGATAGGGAGTCATGCATCTTGCTTGATTAACCAGGGAAATATTCTGAGTGTAGCATGCAGTATTTACAGCTTCAGCCCATAAATATGTTGGCAGTTTAGATTCTTCAAGCAATGTCATGGCAGCTTCAATAAGTGATCTGTTCTTCCTTTCCACTACTCCATTCTGTTATGGAGTTCTTGCTGCTGAAAACTCATGCAGAATCCCATTTTCCTAACAAAATGCTCTCATGACAGAATTCTTGAACTCAGTTCCATTGTCACTCCTAATTCTTCTAACCTTGAAATCAGGATGATTATTGACTTGCCTTATGTGATTGATGATGATTTCACTAGCCTCATCTTTAGACTTTAGGAAATATGTCCATGAGAACTTTGAGAAATCATCTACAATTACTAGGCAAAATCTTTTCCTTGAGATGGACAACACATTGACTAGTCCAAACAAATCCATGTGTAGAAGTTGCAAAGGTTCTTCAATTATTGAATCAAGTTTCTTTCTGAATGATGCTTTAATCTGCTTTCCCTTTTGGCAGGCATCACATAATCCATCCTTAGAAAACTCCACTAGAGGAATGCCTCTAACCAGTTCTTTCTTTACTAGCTCATTCATGGTCGTGAAGTTTAGATGTGATAACTTCTTGTGCCATAGCCAACTTTCATCCTGACTTGCTTTACTGAGAAGACAAGTAACAGATTCTGCATTAGATGAGTTAAAATCAGCTAGGTACACATTTCCTTTCCTCACACCAGTGATAACCACTTTGTTGCTCCTTTTGTTAGTCACAACACAGCCTTCTGAGTTAAAGGTTACTGAATTACCTTTATCACAAAGCTGGCTGATACTCAACAAGTTGTGTTTGAGACCATCCACTAAGGCAACCTCCTCAATGATGACATTGTCCTTTGAAATCAAGCCATATCCCACAGTATAACCCTTGCTGTCATCTCCAAAGATAATACTCGGGCCAGCTCTCTCCTTGAACTCTGTGAGCAGGGTAGAATCACTAGTCATGTGTCTTGAATAACCACTATCCAAGTACCAAAGATTCTTTTTGTTTCCCTGCACACATCAAAATCAAATCAAGTTGATTTTGGTACCCAAGTTTCCTTGGGTCCTGCCTTGTTAGCTTTCTTTTTTCTGTTTCTTAGGCTTTATCTCATTTGACTTGGGGATATCAGATTCATCCTTAGTCATTTGAGTTGGACCTTTGAAACCATTCATTGCAACAGAATTATCATGCATATTATAATTAACAGGGAATGGCATGCTACTAGTGAACATGTTATTCCAGTAAGGCATACTAAATGGCATTTGTGGCATACTAAATGCAGCATAATAAGGATTAGGTGCAAATGGCATATTAGTAAACTGTGCATTCATATTCTGTGTAGGCATAGCATTCATAGGCATGGGAGGCATGTCATTCATGTTGGGAGAGTGAGGTGGCACAGACATGGAAGTAGGCATGGCAGATTTGCAATTAACAGACAAATGATTTACACTACCACACTTGGCACATATTTTTCTTGGAGCATATTTATCAGGTGTGTATTTATTGTGTTTGTTAATTCCTACTTTACTATTTCTATTATTTTTCTTTTTAGCCTCTATTTTAACCTCAATCTTTTCAAGTCTATCACTTAATTGTTTGACAGTCATGTGACCAACAATAGCCTTTTTCCCTTTTTTAACTTGACTCGATTCTCCTGGAACAAAGTTCTTGGAAACAGATCCATACTTTTCATTCAACTTAACAAGCTTGGCTTTACTAATAGGCTTGCTTACAGTCGACGGATGAGGATTTGCATCAGTCAACGGATAACCCTTTTTGTTATCCGATGGATGACCCTCATTATCCGTCGAGTCTATATCTGTTAGCACTCCATCCACCAAATTTGGTTCTAGTTTCTCCTTGTTCTTTTTCCAGGCTGCATCACAGAAGGACTCGATTCCTTAAACTTTGGTGATTTGAGCATGGACATCTCTGGATGTTTTCCATGCTTTAATTACCTCCTGTTCACGCTCGAGCTGCTTCTTTAAAATTTCTTCTTTCTTCAAGGACTCAGTTAATTCTTCCTTGGCAATCTTACACTCAATTCTTAATTTTTCAAAATCAATGAACTGAGACTCTAGCACATTATTTCTCTCACTCAAAAACAAATTGTTTTCTTTGATTTTAGCATTTTCTTTAGTAAGAGACTTAAGTGTAACACGCAAATGATATAACTCTGTGGACATGTCATTTATAGCATCATTACACTCAGCTTTAGATAAATGTACAAGGTTTGTAGTAATTACCTGATTACTTGAAGAACTTGTTTCTGTTTCATCAGACTTGGCCATTAGGGCTAGATTGACATAGCTGACATCTTCATCTTCATCCAGACCATCTGCTGCCCAGTCGTTTTTTTGTGTAATGAAAGCCCTTTCCTTTTGTTTGAGCAGCTCAAAGTATTTTTGCTAATAATCTACAGGCTCAAACTTTTTCTTGCTGGAATCTGACTTTCTACACTCACTGGCAAAGTGCCCTGCCAAGCCACATTTGAAACATTTGAATTTTGATTTATCCACCAAGTTTCTATTTGGCTTGGCTGCTCCAAAGTTCTTTTTGAACTTGAGCTTGGAAAATCTTCTGGAAAGAAATGCTAAATGTTCATCAATGTCTTCCATGTCATCTTGGCTCAAAGAATCTTCATTTTCTACTGCAAGCCCCTTGCCCTTGTTTTCACAAACCCTTGAAGTTGATTCAACAGCTTCCATCTTCATCTCCTTCTCTTTTTCTAACTCAGCAACTAGTGCAATGGATCCTCCTTTCTTCTTTCCTCTCTCCATCCTCTCATCTTGCTCTATTTCAAGCTCATAAGTCTTCAGGATGCCATACAGTCTCTCCAAAGTAAACTCCTTATAATCTTGAGAGTTTCTTAATGAGACTATCATTGGTTTCCATTTCTTTGGAAGAGATCTAAGGAATTTCAGATTGGAGTCTTTTATCTGATAGACCCTTCCATACAGCTTTAGAGCATTTAGTAGTTTTTGAAACCTACTAAAAATGTCAGTGAGAGACTCACTTTCTTCACTATAAAAATGCTCATATTGCTGAATCAATAGCTGCATCTTGTTTTCTCTAACTTGCTCAGTGCCATCACAGATAATCTGGATAGTATCCCAAACATCCTTGCCAGTTTTGCAATTAATGATGTTGTCAAACATGTTACCATCAACTCCATTGAACAGGATATTCATGGCCTTCTTATCTTTCCTGACTTGTTCAATATCAGGATCAGACCATTCATGCCTTGGCTTGGGGACAGATGGCTTATTTCCAGTTGCAGCTCTCATAGGTACATGAGGACCTCTTTCTATGTAGTCTTTATAGGCCTCGTCTTGAGAAAGTAAATGAAGATGCATCTTTACCTTCCAATAATGGTAATTATCTTTATCCAGAAAAAGGAATCTTGACTCCAACATCCTTCTTGTTCATCTTGCTGTGTTATTGTGATCTTTAAACTCTTTGTTCTTCAAGAGCTTGCTCTGATACCAATTGTTAGTCCCTTAACAATATAACAAGAATTACAGAAGAGGGATTGAATGGAATTCTTGAAACTTTTTCTTGAATAAAAATTGTTCTAACTCAATTATATATATCAGTGTGAATTGATTAGCAGAATGCGGAATAATCACTTGAAATGAATCAAAACACAAGTAATTAAAAACAAGAGTCTTTAAAAACTTTCTGGTGGATTTGAATGATTCCATCAGAGATATATAATATATATCGAGAAAACTCTGTATGCAAAAAGCTCACAGCTGCTTACAAATGAACAACTAAGAATATAGAGAAATACTAAGAATTCAGCTTACAAATGTTTCTCTCTTGGTTGCTTAGTTTCTTAGTTAGTTAGTTATTCTATTTGATGCTTCTTGGTTTATATATCACCAAGATTACAAAGCAATAAGACAAGATAATAAAACAAAACTATAGAGTCTATTACAATGCTACTTCATTACTCTATTCCAGCATCTTTGAATATCTTCATAATAACATGGAAATGACAATGCTTCTATGTTCTCGAAAACCCAGTTGAATAGCCTACCACATTCCATTTGCATACACTCGACGCATGTGACTGTGTTGTCACTGTCAACAGATATTTGAATTCTTTATCCGTCGGGTTCATGATCATCCATCGAGTTAATGATCATCCGTCGGGTTGTTGATCATCCGTCGAATTCATTGTTGTTTATCCGTCGGGCAGCAATCAAGCACTAGACTTCATTTCATTTATGCAGAATTACAAGACATCATTTATGTACAATTAATCAACCTATTCTGCATATCTAGTTAAAGTTAACATGACTTAAGTACTACTACAGATTCTAAACAATGTGTATGCAGAAATGTGCTACAGACTTATTGTTACATAAGCTACTCACTCGATGGATAATAAATCATCATCCGTCGGGACTATAATCCTTATCCGTCGAGTGCTACAGATTCACTAAGTAAAATCTACCAAGGTGTTTTGTTAATGAAATCATCAAGTTCACAACATATACACAACAACATCCACCCTTATTTCTCATGTACCTGCATTTCTCTCATTATCTCTCTTTTCTTGCATCAAGGTCTCACCTTGACTTCCCACCCTCACACCCTCACCTTCACCATCAAGGCATGACTCCTCTCACTCACTTTTGCCATTCCTGAAGAAATGGACTGCATTAGATCATTCTTTTCCTCTCCTTTTTCCTGGGAGCAACCCAGACTCTCACTTAAATCACTCCCTTCCCTCAGTCCTAAGAGTGATTGCACTACTACTAAGTCTTCTGCACTTGTAAGAATTGAAGAAATTTGAAGTTGTGCAGAGACACCTGACGGATGAGGAATATCCATCGGGTTAGCAGTTTGACTATCCGACGGACAACTGCTGTTAAGCTTATCCATCAGGATACAATCACTACTCGACGAATGATGAATATCCATCGGGATAGAAGAAATAAATGAGTTTGGAGTGAAGACTATTGTAGACTCTGTAGAGATTGATGAAAATTTTGGCATATATGTCTCAACAGTCTCAGAAAGAAATGGCAAGTGAGCCAACAAATCATCTAGAAGATGATGCTCACTTGCATGGATTTTTGGCTTTTCCAAGAGAGTTAAAATCAAGAATTTGGAAGTGATATGTTTATCATGTCAACATCCAATGAGTGTGTGGGAGAGTTTGGTGTACCAGGTGCTTCAATTATTAGAGATTTTGGCTGTGACTCCACATTTATTGGAGCCACATCAACCTGACTTTGAGAAGGTGCAGTGACTGGGTCTGTTGCACCAGTTTGCACAGTGTGTGATCCCTGTGCATCCCCAAGGGTTTTTGATATTTTCTTTCTGGAATAAGTTTATGGAGAGCTAGTGTCCCTACCCCTATTGGCCTGTGCTCCTGGTTGGGAGCTTGTTTTAATGGTGACATCCTTTTGGGAGGATGAAACCAGTAATGAGCTAATATCCTTATTAACAACCACAGTTTGTTGGGAAACTGTGGTGTGGCTAGGTTTGGGTACACTCTTCTCACCAACCTTATCCTTAGGGCTTCTTTGATGTTCACCCTGTCCCTCACCTTTCTTACCCACCTTCACACCCCCCTCTTTAGGTTTGGTGAATTTTACAACTGATCTCTTTTGAAAGAAATCAGAGGGGGCTTTCTTAGCTTTAGATTTAGGAACTTTTGTTGGTTTGGTAGCTTGGGTAGGCAACTGTTGGGTCATTGACACAGTTGCCATAGCTACACTAGAAAGCAAAGAAAATTGTGAGGTTGGAAGAGTGGAGACAGAAGAAATTACCTCAGTTACCTGAGGTCCCTCCATTACTAGAAAGTAGTATAAGGGAACCTCCTTGTGATGGTTTGCTCTGTTTAGATTTGCAATGATCCTTCTTTCTTGAACCCAACAGTTAAGCTTGTTGGTTGGGTTCTCAATTGCAATTTCCTCAACAAGATGGTTATCAAGCATCATAAAAAATCTAGCATAATAGAGACTTCTACATCTCTTGATGATCTCTCCTAACTTAAAGCCTAATTCAAACAAAACCAAGTCACTGAAATTGAAATATTTATCAGTAACTAGCATGTAAATCATGTTAAGCATATAGATGTTTATAGAGTCAAAGTTACTAATTTTACCAGAAAACACCTTAGTGACTACATCACACAAATAACTCCATTCCTTCCTAAGATCCAACCTCCTAATTTCACTTAATTTAGAAGTAGTGAGTGCATAGCCCATGGAATTAAGCATATTAATAATGTCAATATCTGTGTGTGGAGCAGTTACAGTATTATCAGGAATTTTGAAGCATGCTTTAACAATATCACTATTTATGCAAAATTGCTTACCTTTCAGAGTGAATGTGATGGTCTTATCTGTCGAGTTGTATACTGTAGTTGTCCATATCTCTTCAACAAGCTCACAGTAAATGGTGGGTGATTCCCGCATAGCATAGTTGAGTTTGCAGTTCTTCACAAAATCCATCATTTTGTGATAGTCACCAGACTGTTGAATCTCCTTGTTCACCAAAGCTGAGAAGTTGTTTTTCTCATAGATATAACCAGTTCGAGACATGATTTTCACTACAGGTGCCATTGTTAGAGGTTCGGAATTTGCAGAGAGAGAGTTTGCTTTTGAGAAGATAGAAATTAGAGAACTTGAATCTTGAGAATGATAAAAGAAATGAATAAAAGTGAATTTGCTTTTATACTATCTAAGAAATTAACTGACAAAAAATAATAAAGTAAAATAAAATAACCAATAAAAATTTCCCAAAATAGCCGTTTAAAAATAAATAAACTGTAAAAATTCCATCACTTATCCGTCGAACTGTAAGTATACTCGATGGATAATGTTCAGGGAATTAATGGCTAGGATTGAGACAATTCGACGGATGAGGATAAATTAGTCATCAGTCGAGTCATAAAATATTCCAGAAAAATAATTGATTTTTATTAGAAAATTATACCGACGGATGATCAAACTCGATGGATAAAGATCTTCCGTCGAGATGTGAATTTTGACTTAGCCAAAATTTCATCCAAGACTGAAAAATCAATTAAATTTCTGGCTGCATTACAACTTGCAATTTATCTCATAAATATTTAAGAATAATTGAGAATACCTAATTCATTTACCAACCTTGAAAAGGTGGATTCATCCAGTGGTTTGGTAAAAATATCTGCAAGCTACTTCTCATTTGGAACAAAATGTAGTTCCACAGTACCATTCATTACATGTTCCCTTATGAAGTGGTACTTGATGTCGATGTGCTTTGTCCTTGAATGTTGTACTGGATTTTCAGTGATGTCAATTGCACTTGTGTTATCACAGAAAATAGGAATCCTTTCAACTTGCAGACCATGATCTAGCAATTGATTTTTCATCCATAAAATATGTGCACAGCAACTGCCAGCAGTAATGTATTCAACTTCAGCTGTAGAAGTAGAAACTGAATTTTGCTTTTTACTGAACCATGACACAAGCTTGTTTCCTAAAAATTGACAGGTTCCTATAGTACTTTTTCTATCAATTCTACAACCTGCATAATCTGCATCTGAATAACTAGATAGATCAAAACCAGAATCTCTAGGGTACCAAATGCCAAGTTTTGGTGTTCCCTTGAGATAGTTGAAAATTCTCTTAATAGCCACTAAATGAGATTCTCTAGGATCAGCCTAAAATCTAGCACAAAGACAAGTAGCAAAGATTATATCTGGCCTACTAGCTGTTAAGTACAGAAGTGACCAACCATGCCCCTATAACTTGAAATATCCACAAACTTTTCAGTAGTATTTAATTCAAGCTTAGTTACAATGGCCATTGGAGTTTTCGCAGATGTGCAATCGATTAGATCAAACTTCTTTAAAAGATCATTAATATATTTAGTTTGACCAATGAATATTCCATCACTAACTTGCTTAACTTGTAAACCAAGAAAGTAAGTTAGTTCTCCCATCATGCTCATTTCATACTTACTTTGCATCAATTTGGCAAACTTTTTGTAAAGTTATTCATCTGTCGAGCCAAATATAATATCATCTACATAAATTTGAACAAGTATACTAGAGCCATTAACATTTCTAAAGAATAAACTTTTATCCACAGTACCTCTTGTGAAGTGATTTTCCAAAAGAAACTTTGATAAAGTGTCATACCAGGCTCTAGGTGTTTGCTTCAGTCCATAGAGTGCTTTCAAAAGATAGTAGACATGATTTGAGAAATTTGGATCTTCAAAACCAGGAGGTTGACGGACATATACTTCCGCCTCCAAATCTCCATTTAGAAAAGCACTCTTGACATCTATTTGATAGACTTTGAAATTGGCATGGGCTGCATAGGCTAAGAAAATTCTGATGGCTTCAAGTCTTGCAACAGGAGCAAAAGTTTCATCAAAATCTATTCCTTCTTGTTGACAATAGCCCTTAGCAACCAATCTAGCTTTGTTCCTGACCACTATGCCATTTTCATCCATCTTGTTTCTGAATACCCATTTAGTGTCAAATGGATTCTTTCCTTTAGTCTTGGGTACCGGCTTCCATACTTTATTCCTTTCAAATTGGTTTAGCTCCTCCTACATAGCTAAAATCCAATCAGGATCCAACAAAGCTTCTTCTACCTTCTTTGGTTCTTCCTTAGATAGGAAGCTGCTATATATACATTCTTCTTGAGTTACTCTCCTTGTTTGAACTCTAGAGGATACATCACTAATGATGAGCTCAAAGGGGTGATCTTTTGTCCATTTCCTTTGTTGAGGTAGATTAGCTCTAGATGAAGAGGCCTCATTGTTGTCTTGATGTGTGACTGAGTTTTGATTATTAGAAACCCCCCCTGAGTTTATGGATCTTTAATTTGAGAAAGGGGAACTTTGTGTAAGTGATCTATTTTGACTTTCAGCTTCCTTTGATGATCCGGCAGATGGTACATTTTAAGTTCCAATGGATGAAGCTGATTGTCTCCCGACGGATGAAGCATTTTGCAACTCGACAGATGTTGAATTGTGTGCTTCATTAGTAGTAGATTTTTCTGCATTATCCTTGGCCATTATTTCCTGATCACTTTCATCATCACTATCATCACTAACCATCTCCACATTATCAAATTTGAGACTTTCATGAGAATCTTCATCTTGTAGTCCTTCAATCTTTTTATCATCAAACACAACATGTATTGATTCCATAACAATGTTGGTTCTAAGATTGTTGACTCTATATGTTTTTCCCACAGCATATCCAACAAAAATTCCTTCATCTGCTTTAGCATCAAACTTCCTATGTTGATCAGTCTGATTTCTCAAGATATAACATTTGCAGCCAAAGACATGAAGAAAATTTAGAGTTGGCATTTTGTTCTTGAACAATTGGCAGGGTGTCATACACTTTGCTTGATTAACCAAAGAAATATTCTGAGTGTAGCATGCAGTATTTACAGCTTCTGCCCAGAAGTATGTTAGTAATTTTGATTCTTCAAGCATTGTCCTTGCAGCTTCAATAAGAGATCTGTTCTTTGTTTCCACTACTCCATTTTGTTTTGGAGTTCTTGCTGCAAAAAACTCATGCATAATCTCATTCTCTTCACAAAATGATCTCATCACAGAATTTTTGAACTCAGTTCCATTGTCACTCCTGATTTTTCTTAATTTAAAATCAGGATGATTGTTGACTTGCCTTATGTGATTGATGATGATTTCACTAGCTTCATCTTTAGACTTTAAGAAATGTGTCCAAGAGAACTTTGAGAAATCATCTATAATTACTAGGCAAAATATTTTCCTTGAGATGGACAACACATTCACTGGTCCAAAAAAATCCATGTGTAGCAATTGCAGAGGTTCTTCAATTATTGAATCAAGCTTCTTCCTGAATGATGCTTTAATCTGCTTTCCTTTCTGGCAGGCATCACACAGTCCATCCTTAGAAAACTCCACTTGAGGAATACCTCTAACCAGTTCTTTCTTGACAAGCTCATTCATGGTCTTGAAGTTTAGATGGGATAGCTTCTTGTGCCATAGCCAACTTTCATCTTGACTTGCTTTACTGAGAAGACAAGTAACAGATTCTGTATTTGATGAGTTAAAGTCAGCTAGGTACACATTACCTTTTCTTACTCCAGTGAGAACCACTTTGTTGCTTCTTTTGTTAGTCACAACACATGCTTCTGAATTGAAGGTTACTGAATTGCCTTTATCACAAAGCTGGCTGATACTCAACAAATTGTGCTTGAGACCATCCACTAAGGCAACCTCCTCAATAATGACATTGTCTTTTGAAATCAAGCCATATCCCACAGTGTAACCCTTGTTGTCATCTCCAAAAGTAATACTTCGGCCAGCTCTCTCCTTGAACTCTGTGAGCAGGGTAGAATCTCCAGTCATGTGAACAACCACTATCCAAGTACCACAGATTCTCTATGTTTCCCTGCATGCATCAAAACCAAATCAAGTTGATTTTGGTACCCATGTTTCCTTGGGTCATACCTTGTTAGCTTTCTTTTTTTGTTTCTTAGGTTTGATCTCATTTGACTTGGGGATATCAGATTCATCCTTAGTCATCTGAGTTGGACCTTTGAAACCAGTCATTAAAACAAAATTATCATGCACATTTTGATTAACAGGAAAAGACATGATATTTGTAAACATGTTTCCAGCAAGGCATGCTAAATGGCATTTGAAGCATACTAAATGCAGCATAATAAGGATTAGGTGTAAATGGCATATTAGCAAATTGTGCATTTATATTCTGTGCAGACATAGCATTCATAGGCATAGAAGGCATGTCATTCATGTTGGGAAAAGAAGATGGTACAGATATAGGAGTTGGCATGGTAAGTTTGAAGAAGAAGAAGGGCAGTGAGACTACCACTTCTACTTCAGGTATGTTCATGATTAAAGTGAATATGTTATTAAATCAAATTTCTACTTGGGTATTAGATACCGCCTGTGGTTCTCATATTTGCAATTCATTGCAGGGACTAAGGAGAAGTAGGACTCTTGAGGAAGAGGAGGTGATTCTACGGATGGGAAATGGAGCAAGAGTTGCTGCTGAAGCTGTAGGATCATTTCATTTACATATGCCTACGGGCAAGACTATTGTTTTAAATAATTTTTATTTTGTTCCCTCGATTGTGAGGAATATTATTTCTATTCCCATGTTAGACTTGGCTGGATTTTTGTTTGTTATTCAGAATAATAAATGTTCAATTCTTAGAGATAACGTTCTTTATGGAAGTGGTATTTCAAATAATGGTCTGTATGTATGTGACGTTGAGCATGATTTACTAAAAATTGAACATACTAATAAAAAAAAAGGGATGATGAAAATCTCACCTTTTTGTGGCACTGCAGACTTGGTCACATTAGTGAAAATAGACTGCGGACATTGCATAAGGAAGGGTTACTTGACCCCTTTGATTTTGAATCATATCCTACATGCGAGTCTTGTCTATTGGGTAAAATGACCAAATCTCCATTTAGTGGACATGGAGAGAGGGCTGCAGATTTGCTAGGATTGGTACACACAGATGTATGTGGACCAATGTCTACGCAAGCCATGGGTGGATTTTCATACTTCATTACTTTCATAGATGATCGATCTAGATTCGGATATGTGTATTTGATGAAACAAAAGTCTAAAGCCTTTGAAAAGTTCAAAGAATATAAGGATGAAGTGGAGAAACAAACCAAACATAGTATTATAACTCTTCGATCAGATCTAGATTATCTCAAAGAAAATGGTATAGTCTCCCAGTGGACTCCTTCATATACTCCACAGTTGAATAGGGTATCTGAAAGGAGAAATCGAACTTTGTTAGACATGGTTCGGTCCATGATGAGCTATACGAATCTTCCAGTATTCCTGTGGGGTTATGCATTGGAAACCTCAGCATATTTACTGAATAAGGTGCCTTCCAAATCTGTTCCTTAAACTCCATATGAGATATGGAAAGAAAGGAAATCGAGTCTTAAACACGTTAATATTTGGGGATGTCCAGCTTATGTCAAGAAAGTTGACCCTGATAAGCTGGAATCTCGATCCATAAAATGTAGTTTTGTGGGATATCCTAAAGAGACTTTAGGGTATTACTTTTACACCGATCACAGGGTGTTTGTCTCCAGACATGCTACCTTCTTGGACTAGCAGTTTATCCTTGAAGGAAACAGTGGGAGCAAAATTGAACTTGATGAAGTTCAAGAAGCACAAACTACTATGAATCAATTGGAAACACCAGTTCAGACTAAACAACCTTCTGTGGAACAGCCCATTCGTAGGTCAGGGAGAGTGTCTCGCCAACCTGAGAGGTATTATGGCCTTGTCATTGAGAATGACAACGAGTTGTCAATCATTGATGATGACGACCCTATGACCTATAATGAGGCTATAAGTAGTATTGACTCAGCGAAATGGCAAAGTGCAATAAAATCCAAAATGGAATCTATGTATACCAACCAAGAATGGACTTTGGTTGAAGCACCTGAGGGTGTGAAGCCTATTGAGTGCAAATGGGTATACAAAAGAAAGATTGGAGCAGATGGCCATGTGGAGACCTATAAGGCTAGGCTCGTGGCAAAAGGATTTAGACAAAGGCAAGGGATTGACTTTGATGAAACTTTTTCGCCTGTAGCCCTGTTAAAATCAATTCGGATTTTGCTTGCGATTGCTGCTTACTACGATTATGAGATCTGGAAAATGGACGTGAAAACGGCCTTCCTCAATGGAAAACTTGAAGAGGAAGTGTATATGACACAGCCAGAGGGTTTTCTTTCCAAGGGAAATGAACACCTAGTGTGTAAGCTTCTGCGAACCATATATGGTTTAAAGCAAGCTTCTCGTAGATGGAACATTCATTTTGATGAGACAATCAAAGAGTTTGCTTTTATCAAAAACATAGATGAACCATGTGTCTACAAGAAGGTTAGTGGGAGTGCGGTAACATTTCTTGTATTGTATGTGGATGACATACTTCTTATAGGAAATGATATACCGATGCTGCAATCAGTCAAAGTGTGGCTATCAAAGAACTTCACCATGAAGGACTTGGGAGAAGCATCCTACATTCTCGGTATGAAGATCTATAGAGATAGATCTAGAAGAATGATAGGTCTTACCCAGTGTACATACATCCAGAAAGTGCTTAAAAGGTTTAGCATGGAAAACTCCAAAAGAGGTCTCATACCGATGAGCCATGGAGTGTCCCTTTCCGAAAAGATGTCTCCTAAGACACCTGAGGAAAGAGAGTGTATGAGTAAGATTCCTTATGCTTCAGCAATAGGATCTATCATGTGCGCGATGTTATGTACTAGGCCTGATGTTGCTTATTTAGTTAGTGTGACGAGCAGATATCAATCCGATCCAGGTGAAGACCACTGGAAAGCAGTGAAGAACATCCTTAAGTACTTTCGAAGGACTAAGGATATTTTTCTTGTTTTTGGTGGTGGATCTGAGTTGAAAATAGAGGGTTATACTGACTCTAGTTTTCAATCAGAAAGTGATGATAGCAAATCCATATCAGGGTACGTGTTTACTCTGAATGGTGGTGCGATTAGTTGGAAGAGTTCCAAACAGTCTACAACGGCTGACTCCACAGCGGACGCAGAATATATAGCTGCAAGTGAGGCTGCAAAAAAAGCCGTTTGGATGAGGAAATTTGTTTTTGAGTTGGGAGTTGTTCCTAGCATTGAGGAGCCTATTGTGTTGTATTGTGATAACAACGCAGCAATAACACAAGCCAAGGAACCTAGGTCTCATAAAAATTCTAAACATGTTTTGCGATGCTTTCATTTGATTAGGGAAATCATTGAAAAAGGAGATGTCAAGATTGAGATAGTTGATACACATAACAACATAGCAGACCCACTTACAAAGTCATTGTCTCAGATTCACTTTGATCGTCATAAAGAGAATATGGGTATTAGATACCAGGGTGATTGACTTTAGTTCAAGTGGGAGATTGAAAGTGTTTGTCCTAAATCCAATCATGTATGATGAGTTAGGATGAACTTTCTTGTATTCCTATTTGATTTCATTGAAATTAATAAAAGACTTGTTATGTTTTTATTATGGGCTTTATCTATTTAAAGTGTTTTAAATAAGATGTTCCATAGTTTAGAGTAAAGCTTCTAGAATTATAATGAGATTATAATAGTGAGATCTAGAAGATGATAACTCTAGACTTAAACAGTTCCTGATCATAGGATAACTAATCAGATGTTATTGGATCCACAAAGATTGGTACATACTATGCTTGCTCCCTTCAGGAGGATGTCTGTTCTCATAGGCATTTGTGTGGTGATACTATAGCTAGTATGTAGGTGCTTATTAGGGAATAAGTTCACTGAACATGACTCGATAAGTTGAACAACTAATAGAGATTACTCACGTGTCAATAGTGGTTCACTGAGTGATAGTTGTACAAATGTCCTTAGACTTGAGATCGTTAAATTTATCTTATATATAATGAACTATGCTTTGGTTTAGTCCTTAGTCTCAAGGACATCCATTAGGTCTATTCTGGGTATATGGATTTGTGTATAGAGATAGTTAACATCAATAGAGGATCTACCCATTCCAGTATAGGAAGAGAATATCCTATGTTATTCCTAGTATGCGAGTTCTGGAATCTCTGGCCAGAGTGTATGAAATTAGAAAGGAGTTTCTAATTTGCATTAATATGAACTTTGCATTATGAATAAGAAATCATATGATTAAATTTGATAGGCCTGACACAAGATCCATGCCTTGTATTTAATCGGGATATTTTAAGGGTAGAAGGAATTCATTGTACGGTAACTAGTCACTGACAGGTTCTTGGTATTCTAAGCAGTGAATTCATATTATCAGGATAATCGTGATATGTTGAGAAGCATCACTCACGATGTAGAATAAATATAATTAATCAGTTAATTATATTTAGTGAATTTTATTATTCATGTAAATAATTAATAAAAGTTTATTATTATTTATTTCTACTACCGGCATAATATTGAACCTACAGGGTCACACCTAAAAGAATATTTTCTTTGTTGAAATAATGAGAGAGAATTATTTTCTAAATAGTTTAGAAAAAGAAATAATGATTAAAATAGTTTTAAATATTATTAAAGCATTTTATAAAGATAAAATGTGGGGGTTAATATATATATAAAGATATATTATAAAACCCTAGGAGAGCCCTATAAATAGAATGAGATGGCTCATTCTATTCATATACTTGGTTTTATGAAAACCCTAGCCTCCATCTTCTTCGCCTCTCTCTCTCTCCCAAAAACTCCATTTTTATAAAAGCTCGATTTTATAAAAAAGTTCATCGAAGAGGATCGTTCTTGGTGGATACCGGTAGAGTGCTTCACACACTCAGGAGCAACTGCTAGCACTCCATTTTTATAAAGCTTCGATTCACAAGGTATGGTTACGATTCCTCAGTTTTTCCTTCTAATACGTTTTTTCTATATGTGTGGTATATGGTTTTTATGAAATAAATGTTATATCACACTTCCGCTCATCCGTAAATTCCTTCAGTTAATTCATCCTTAGCAATCTTACATTCTATTCTCAATTTTTCAAATTCAATAAACTGAGACTCTGGCACATTATTCCTCTCACTTCAAAACAGATTGTTTTCTTTGATTTTAGCATTTTCCTTAGTGAGAGACTTAAGAGTAACACACAAATGATATAATTCTGTAGACATGTCATTAATTGCATCATTACACTCAGTTTTAGATAAATGTGCTAGGTTAGTGGTGATTACCTGATTACTTGAAGAACTTGTCTCTGTTTCATCAGACTTGGCCATTAGGGCTAGATTGACATAGATGACATCTTCATCCTCATCCAAACCATCTGCTGCCCAGTCATTTTCTTGTGTAATAAAATCCTTTTCCTTTTGTTTGAGCAACTCAAAATACTTCTGTTTATAATCCACAGGCTCAAACTTCTTCTTGCTAGAATCTGACTTTCTATACTCACTGGAAAAGTGCCCTGCCAAGTCACATTTGAAACATTTGAATTTTGATTTATCCACCATGTTTCTATTTGGCTTAGCTGCTCCACAGTTCTTCTTGAACTTGAGTTTGACAAATCTTCTGGAAAGGAATACAAGATGTTCATCAATATCATCCATATCATCTTGGCTCAAAGAATCTTCTTTTTTAGCTACCAGTCCCTTGCCCTTGTTTTCACAGACCTTTGAAGTAGACTCAACAGCTTCTACCTTCACCTCTTCCTCCTTTTCTAACTCAACAACCAGTGCTATGGACCCTCCTTTCTTCCTTCCTTTCACCATCCTCTCATCTTGCTCTATTTCAAGCTCATAAGTTTTCAGGATGCCATACAGTCTCTCCAAAGTAAACTCCTTGTAATCTTGAGAGTTTCTCAATGAGACTGTCATTGGTTTCCATTACTTTGGAAGAGATCTAAGGAACTTGAGATTGGAGTCTTTTGTATGATAGACTCTTCCATGCAACTTCAGAGCATTTAACAGTTTTTGAAATCTACTAAAAATGTCAGTGAGAGACTCACTATCTTCACAATGAAAGTGCTCATATTGCTGAATTAGCAGCTGCATCTTATTCTCCATTACTTGCTCAGTACCATCACAGATAATCTGAATTGTGTCCCAAACCTCCTTGGTTGTTTTACAGTTAATGATGTTATCAAACATATCACCATCAACTCTATTGAATAATATATTCATGGTCTTCTTGTCTTTCTTGACTTGCTCAATGTCTCGATCTGACCATTCATGCCTAGGCTTGGGAACAGATGGTTCATTCCCTGTTGCAGCTCTCATTGGTACATGAGGACCTCTCTCTATGCAATCCACATAGGCCTCATCTTGAGAAAGAAGATGTAGGTGCATCTTCACCTTTCAGTGGTGATAATTTTCTTTGTCCAGAAATGGAATCATTACTCCAACATCCTTCTTGTTCATCTTGTTATTTTGTTGTGATCTTTAAACTCTTTTTACTTCAAGAGCTTGCTCTGATACCAATTGTTATTCCCTAACAATAAAACAAGAATTATAGAAGGGGGGGGGGAATTGAATGTAATTCTGGATTCTTTTTAAGATTTATGAAAAATGGTTCTAACTCGATTTATATCTAACTGTTTGATTTGCAAAGTACGGAATACAGAGTTAAGTTAATCAAACATAAAGTAATAAGAACTCAGGTCTTTAAAACTTTCTGGTGGATTTGAATGTATCCACCAGATATATATATATATATATATATATATATATATATATATATATATCAAGAGAAACCTGTGAAGCTTGAATAGCTCACAGCTGCTTTACAAGTGAACAAACAAACTACAGAGAAATTCTACAGAATACTGTTTACAAAATGTTTCTCTACTAAAAATGTGTTTTCTTGATTTGTTAGTTAGTTTGTTCTACTATCTACACTTGGTTTATATATCACCAAGTTTACATGATAATAAGATAGGATAATAAAATAAAACCTATCAAGTCTAATTTCATGTTGCTTCACTACTCTATTCCAGCGTCTTTGAAAATCTTCATAACTTGCATGGAAATGGTAATGCTTCTTTGTTCTCATTTTCCTGTTAAACAGGCTGCCACATTCCTTTTGCAAACACTCAACGCATATGACTGTGTTGTCACTATCAATAGATATTTGAATTGATCATCCGTCGGGTACATGCTTGTTATCCGTCGAGTAGCCTTGTTGATCATCCGTCAGGTAGCTTTGTTGATCATCCATCGGGTAGCCATTTATCACTTGACTCCATTTCATTTATGCAGAATTACAAGACATATTATATTTACATTTAATCAACCTATTCTGCACATCTACTAGTAGTCTACATGATTCATAATCTACTACAGAATCTTATACAAAGTTGTTTGTAGAAATGTGCTACATGACTTATTGTTACATTAGCTACTCACCCGGTGGATGTCAATTAGTCATCCGTCAGGACTATATTGAATCATCCATCGAGACTATAATTGATCATCCGTCGGGTGCTACAAAATACACTAAGTTAAATCTACTAAGGTGTTTTGTTTGGCTTATCATCAAGTACACAACATATTCCTAACGCGTTCCATATAAACTTCTCAGTTTTTCTAGTAAGCTTCGTCAGAGGTGTCGCAATCTTCGAGAAATCTTGAACAAATCTTTGATAATATCCTGCTAATCCTAAGAAACTTCTCACTTCTCTGGGTGTTTTTGGCCTTTCCCAATTCATAATAGCTTCAATCTTCGCTGGGTCCACTTTGATCCCTTCATTACTTACTATGTGCCCTAAGAATTGAACTTCCTGTAACCAAAACTCATATTTTAAAAACTTGGCATATAACTTCTCCTTTATCAAAAATCCCAAGGCTATCCTTAGATGCTCCGCATAGTCTTCCGTTGACTTCGAATATTTCAAAATATCAACTATAAACACAATGACAAACTTGTCTAAATATTTTTTAAAAATTCAATTCATCAAGTCCACAAATGTTGCTGGGGCATTGGTTAATCCAAAAGACATCACTAAGAATTCATAATGACCATACCTTGTTTTGAAAGCTGTCTTCGATACATCTTCAGGCTTAATCTTTAGTTCATGATATCTGGATCTTAAATCAATCTTAGAAAAATACTTTGCTCCTTTCAGTTGATCAAACAAATCATCGATTCGAGGAAACATGTACTTGTTCTTGATAGTAAGCTTGTTGAGCTCCCGATAATCGATACATAATCTCATGCTTCCGTCCTTCTTCTTAACAAATAGTATCGGTGTACCCCATAGGGACACACTGGGTCTAATCACTCCTTTTTCTAACAACTCTTGCGATTGCTTTGCTAACTTCTTCATTTCAACTGACGCCATTATATACGGGGCCTTGGATACTGGTTCCATTCCAGGTGCTAAGTTGATCGCAAACTCAATTTCTCTATCTGGAGGGAGTCCTGGTAACTTGTCTGGAACCACGTCTGGAAATTTAATGATCACTGGAATATTTTCAAGTTTTGCTGGCTCCTGATTTCTATCTACCACATAAGCAATATAATGCTCGCATCCTTGTCGCAGTAACTTCTTAGCTTGGATCATTGTTAAGTACTTCTTTGCTTGCCTCTGACCTCTAAGCGTCACCACTTTCTCGTCCTGCGTTTTCAAAATTACCTTCTTTTTATGAATGTCTATCTAAACATCATGGTTAGATAGCCAGTCCATTCCTAGAATGATGTCGAATTGTGATGCCCTCAATCTCGGGGTTAGGAAATGAGGACCCACACACCATTAAACTAATACAATCACAACATATATAATAAACTCCAATAATATAAACAGGATCTAAACAGGATTAAGTATGAGACAAGATTACAATTACCAACCAAAATAAATATATTACAACCCAAAATATACTTAAATTCAATTTACTCGATTCTGACATGGAATCGACAGATAACCCAAAGTATCTTAACCAGCTTATACAAAACCTCTAACTCACACGCATGCTCACACACATAGACACTACCTGCTCTGGCATCTGGAAACCTACAACCCGGTAAGAACCACCAGGAACGCTCTTGCGAGCAGTGCGCCTGAGTCTGGCCATCTTCTTGCTTAAGTATCATGGTTAGATCAACGAAAATAAATGTGCAAAAAAGCTCAACTAGTAACTATATAAACAGTTCTACAATGCAACATAAATATCCATTTCGGAGGCATTCTACGTTCATTCTCTAGGTGGAAGTTTATTGGCTAAGTAAAGGTTATGAAGAAGGTTTCGGGCTTTCAGGATTCAAGACTTAAGATCGGGAGAAAGCCGACATTCATCACAAATCATTAGCAGGACCCTGAAAGAGTTTTCGATTGAAAGAAGAAATTATTCAAGCTTCAAGATTCAACAACTAATTAAAGTAACAGGGTTCACAAGTTTCACATATTTAACAAAGATATAAATCATTTCATTTCGTTTCACTTAAAAGAAGGAAACTGCTTTAAAGATTATATTCATTTCCTCTTTTATAAAACATAAAGGAACCCTTGATTGGAATATCCATCTGTTAAATATAATACGGGTGATCAGCCCGTAGCGACCTCCATCTGGTCATTAAGGTACCTATGGCATTGTTTTAGCCATATATTGGACTAGACCCGCTAGCCTCTTATGTGACTGGACTAGTCCCACTAGTCTCTTACGTCTCTATCCAATCCATCAGGAATTCGTTTGGAACACCTTTGTGTTAGAAGTAGGAAAAGTTAAATAAGTTTATTTTATTATTACCAAGAATATGAAATCATTCGGACTCATTTAAGTCGAAAATCATTCTTAAATTTAATTCAAGATTTCAAGGAAAGTGAACGAATTGAAAGTAAACAGGGATCAACACTAAAGATCTTGATCAAATGATAAAAAAAGTATAATAGTTTGGGATTAGAATAGTTCCAAAGATCAATACAAAATAAAGTAACGGGTTATCGAGAAATCTAGGTTAATCAAAACATTATGTAAGGAGTTTCGTAAAGGTTCTCTTAGGGTTACAAGATTAAAAGATAGCAAAGTATGGGGTAAGGTAATAAATGTCTGGATCATTAGGGTTATTATAAATAATCAACAGGGATTGATAACAAGTTGTTACAAGGAACAATATCGGGGTTTCTCAAAAATCAATAACAGGTTTATCACAAATTTTATAAAGAATCAATACTTTATCATGTCATTGACAATACCCTCTCTATTATCGATTCATAAGAGAAGGCAGAGTTACTTGCCTCAAATAGCTTTCCTGTTTTACGGTATTCGAGCTACTGCCACCTATGACCTCTTTTCCTTTACTATCCTGAATGCCTCTGATATCGGAATCTACAATCCAACATAAAACCCTAATTAGATACTTGATCACTCTCGACGTTTCTCAGAACATCTAACATTTACCCCAATCACAACCTAACTTATAAGCACATGCATAATACATAACATATAATAAAACATACTCTTGTACTCTTAGAAAATATCACTAATTCGCATAGCTCGACAACAAAACAACTTATCCTCCTTTTTATTATAACAAATTCGAACCATATTAATATAACCAAACCAGTCTAAATCCACATGCAACCACTTATCGTTATCATGCATACTTATAAATTATACCCAAACCTTATTTCGACTTAAACAAGTTTTCCATAATCACGAAGATCGAATGACAATCACCGAGTTATCCAAAATCATGAATCTTATCAATTAAGCAAGTAATTTGATCCATTTATTTCTTAAAAATCATAGCATCATTCGGCCCTAATCCATCAAAACAACAAGAAACTCTCAAAATCAATATGCAAAGTTCATTTCTACAAATTAAACTTAACTCAAATCAACTCTAGAAATAAATAACTTTTTAAACCATTTTCTTTTGAAGAAAACCAAACCCAAACTCCAATTTAAACAAAACCTATCTTGCATGCATCATACTTATTCTTTAAATCACAATTCATTCTTAACTTAAATCCAACTATAATCATTCATCAATTTCTCCAAGTTTATCAACACATTTTCGTACTAATCTCTTTAAAAACTGAAAATAATATTCGTACTTTAAAAATCTATACATGCAATACTCAAAATCGAGTTTAGGACTATTATAGCTCAGTTAAAATATCATGGCTCACCACTGGCTCACCGGAGTTCATCACCGGTGGCGGCAAGGGTTTCGGGGTTGCCGAAAATTATCCCCCAATCTCAAACCTCACCGATTTACACACAAAAACATAGCAACAATTAACATGCAATACTGGATCATCACAGAACTATAAAGATTCAAGCAAAAACCGAAGTGAATCAAGAACGCGAGGCTCCTACTGCAAACACCGAACACAGCACACACATATACACACACAATACCTGCATGCAAGTATATATATATATATATATATATATATTTGTAGCACAAAGAATTCAAATATTAGATAAAAATTGAGTTTTAATGGAGAATTTGAAAGAAACAAGAGAGAGACAGAGAGAGAGAGAGAGTAAGAGAGGCGGTGAAGAGAAAGAAAGAAAAGGGATAGAGGAGGAGTATAAATAGAACATTCGAGGGGCATTTTGCCCTTTCCCTTTTTTCTATTTTTGACTTATAAAACTAATTAAAATAATGTAATTTCTCTTCACACCATTCACAAATAACTAAACTTTTATTTTTTTTATAAAATAAAACATAAAACTAGCTCTTCCTTATATTTTTAAATAATTTTTTGAACAAATGGATTATTTAATATGGATTTAATAATAAATTTTCAATAATAGAAATACATTTCATAAAATCATTTTAAAACATCGACGTATATCCAACTTTTATTTTTAAAAAGTCCCTTGGACTATTTTAGAAATAATAAAGCAAATCTCGCACCTTGATCACATCTGTATAATTTTATAAAAATATTTAAGAACCAATAAATACTTATAAATTCTTAAAAAAACATTTAAAATACCACTAAGCGCAAATTTGAACACGCATACATCAAATAATATGCTAATACACAAGATCAACAAATCTATTTCATATTCGCACTCTTAAATACTTTAATCCCTTTTTAATACGGGTTTCGTTTAACTTGACGACACGACAACACATCTTAATCCATTAACTGACTCATCAAACTGGAACGCGTTATTTTACGTTCCCATTTACTATTATACCCCAATGACAATTAACCACAAAATCATATAACCTTTTATTTATTCACATAAATCCACATAAACCATAATTATAGCATAAAACTTTATTTTATTCATTTAATTACATCGCGAAATTCCCAGCCGCTACACAAATTCTCCTAACTAAAATGGTATCAAGTCAGCACAAAATTTATTGCCAGAAATCTCAATCTCACAGTCCGTATACACTTGGTTAATAGATACACGCTCCTGATTTGATAATTCTATCGTCATAATCCCATTTAACAATTCAACTGGACAATTTAACTTATCAACAAAATCCTGAGAAATAAATTATCGAGTTGCTCCCAAATCTACTAACACTTTGGAACATAAAGAATTCACAGTAAGCGTACATGCTACGAAATCAGTGTCCTGAATAGCATCCTTCACAGACATTTCATATACTCTAGCTCTGGGAGGCTCATTCACTACTAGAGTAGATCACATGATTCTCATCACATTATTGACTGGAACTGGTGTTATACAATCCCTTTCTATATATCCCGGCTTTCCACACTTGAAACATGTAAACCCAATTGTTGGAACCTTGCCTGGTTGATTCCTGGTAGGTTGATCCTTATTTGCTGGCTCTCTGGCTGGTTGATTATGACACTCTCTTGAATATCGCCCCTTCTGTTTACATATATAACATACCACATTTAACTTATTGCAAACTCCTCCATGTCTCTTTCCACATACCTGGCATTCTGGTAAAGCTTACCTCTGCTGATTGGCTGATTTCCAGTGGCTGGATGGTTGCCTTGTCCTCCTTCGCCTGCATTTTACTTCCTGAAATTAAAATTCCTTCCAGAATGAAACTTGCCTTTTTTCTGATTAAAATTTGAAAACTTCCCTGCTTGTGACTGTCATTCACTTCCCTCAAACTTCCTCTCCTTACTCTTCTTCTCCTTTTGTGACATTTCACTTTCTGTCTCCGCAATCATAGCTTTTTGAACTACTCCTGCATACGTATCCAACTCAAATATAGCTACCTTCCCTCTGATCTATGGATTAAGACCTTACTATAATCTCTTGGCTTTCTTCCTGTCAGTGTCTACATATGATGGTATAAACCTGGACAATTCCTCAAACTTATTTTCATAATCTGTTACTGACATATTCCCCTGCTTTAATTCCAGAAACTCCAATTCCATTTGATCCTGAATAAACCGAGGAAAATACTTCTCTAAAAATAACTCCTTGAATCTATCCCAATCAATAACATCCGTACCTTCAAATGTCTTAACAGTTTCCCACCAATATGTGGCTTCATTCTTTAAATAGTAACTTGCAAACTCAGTTTTATGTTCATCTCTCATGTTGACTAAAGAAAATAACTTCTCAATCTCCTTTAACCAGACTCTTGCTTCTATTGGATCTCTAGAACCTTTGAATTCCGGTGGATTCACTTCCTAAAAAGTCTTAAAGGCTACCTAAGGATTGGCCTATCTCTATTGTTGTTGAGTCAGGTTGATTGTTTGTTGAGCCAAAATCTGAAGAATCTGGACTACAGTTGGGTTTATAGGACCTAGATTGGCATTCCGGTTATTATTGTCTTGGTTGTTGTCGTTGGTTTCTTCATTCTGGTTGGTAGAACATGTATTTCTTCTATGAGGCATTTTCTGTAAAGAATTAAACAACTTATTTAGCCTTTAAATCAAATCCTTTTTATAAAAAGTTTTTGTAAAACATAAATATCTCTTTTTGAAAACATTTTTAATGGTTGAATTAAGTAAATTGCATGCTTTTTTACAGAATATGAATAGTTAAGGGGAAAGGGTACATGTTATTACAAGAGTTATAACTGGTGCAGTAAATAAAGTAAGATAAAACAGGTGCAGTAATGTAAATGACAATGCTAGAAAAGGAAATGTACTAATATATATATATGTCAAAGTTTGGTATTACAAGCATAAAAATGCTTCAACAAAAGCAAAAGGGTATAACAGGCCTACACACTGGTCAGCAAGTCTAGTCTATATATACAAACCAAAAATCCGCGGATACACACTACACACCAATATAAATAAAACTGTCACAGCAACTCTGTCGTCTAGATCCATGAAAACTTTGAACCTCCAAGCCTCGCAAGATCCACTAATACCTCTCTGGCCCATCCCAAAAGAGCACTTGGGCCGCATACTCACAAGTAGCTCCATGAAGTCTAGCCTCAACTACCCTTTAGGTCACATGAATCTCATCCCGAAGCTCCTTTGCACTCCTATCAACATCTATGGTCCTCACAATGTGTTGTAACTCCTGAATATGTGCCAACAAGGCCACTCGCTCCAAAAGAAGAGCCTCATACTGATGGTATAAATAGGGCGTGGAGTAAACTAGAAAGATGCACCTGTAACTTAATGTCCGGTAGATTCAGAACCAACAAGTGGGGGTCCTTGAATATGTGGTCTCATACCAGGGGGTGGAATAGCTCGCATAGGTGCAGCCGTCACAATAGGAGGTAATATGGCTGGTGGAAGAGCAAGGCGTGGATCAGATGACGGTCCTTGAACTGAAGGCTCCGAATGATCAGATGGTACATGAATAATAGGATCTGCCATTGTGGCTATCTGAAAATAACCGTCGCAAGATAAGAATCTCAAACCGTAACACGAATCATACCAAAACTTATTATACAGTCTCACTCAACCTTTCGACATATTATCTTTCTATAAATTACTCCTAATCCTAACCCTCTACCCATTCCCGACAATCTAGGCTTGTGTTAGTGACTTATAACTTGTAGCTCTGATACCTACATATATAAGTTTGGGGTTCACAACACACACACACACTATATATATTAACCTATTTTTGAAAATAATATATGCAATGACCCTACTTAACACAACCACAGATCGCAATAGGTTAAAGTATGCACACCAGCCATAACCTTATTTACATTACAAACGTACCAAATCCCAACTAGTTTAACTTACATCTGAAAATAAAACATTTTTACAAACTTTCAACTCAAAAATAAAATAAAAGTCTTCAACTAGCTTATTCAGTCTCAACTTGGAATCCTAGCTCGCACATTTGACTGGGGATCCTCGCTACCAACAACTTCCTTCTTAACTGGAAAAGAACATAAACAGATTCGCAAGAGTGAGCTAACTAGCTCAACAAGTCATAGTGACAATACTGAGATTAAACAATAATTAAATGAAATGATTTAAGGAATCAAGTTTCTTGTTAAGCAATGATTATGATTATATATTCACTATTATTTTAAAAACCAAGGTTAGGTTGTTGATCAGTCACACACTAACCCCGAGCAACGCATACAATTCTGCTCTATATACTGGATCCAAGGCACACACTGGCCTAATACGACTATGAATCTGGTCTGACCACAAATCTGGTCTACCACGAATATGGCCCATATTTAGAAAATAATCCAATTCTATAACAACAACATAATAAACAATGTAAATTAATAAGAAGAATCATAAACAACATTCGTCTTAGAGCATAGGGTGATTTGTAAATACCATAAAGGTATAACAAGGTAAGTATAAAGATTGGCTTCCAGCCTGGGAAAAAATCAGATAGTAGAAGAACAAGGGTTTAATGGTTATAAGGATTAGTATTCTGATGTACAAGGTATGAAGGTTTGTAAGTTAAGCAAATCCATTTCAGTGATCTGTGTATGGTATATATGTATTTCTGGAGTAGTATCGTATATATGTGGTTCGTATCTGGGAATTCAATATTCAATGGTTACAAAGAATAAGGCTTACGGCTCAAAGGTCAATTGAGGTGATCAGGGTTCAAAGTTAAGTAATTCAAAACACTTGCAATATAAAATAGAACTATTCTGGATGCATATCACAAGAAAGTTCGGATATACTTGCCTTATCTCGTTCAATCTTCCCTTTCACTTGCACACGTCTATTGATTCTATTCATCGACTACTTTCTTTCCCTTTCTACACCTTGCTTCTTCTGTTATACATCACAAGTATTAAATGTTGTTTTTGATGAACGTTTAAGTGTCAGTTGCATAAATTCTGAGGACAAGTTCTGATGGAAGTTCTGATGATTAAGTTCTGAAGAAATGAAATCAGAATTTGTGTGAAGAATTACAAAAATAGGCATTCACTTTTCGAGTTAAGAAATCATGTTCTGATGATTGTTAAGTTCTGATATAAGTCTAAGTTCTGATATTAAACTCTGATTCTTTACTTGACTTATTTGTGGTTAAAATCTGAAACAGTCTTATTTAAAATCAGAATATGTTTGGGTGAGATATTAACAGTCAATATAATTTGGGTTCTATGCACAGTAATTTTTACTTGTTTCGTGTGCACATTAAATCCTATTTTAAACTTCCAATAGCTGTTTTTATTCTCATCAGTCTAGGGAGACGAGGTAGCATTATTTCTACCTATAACCATTCAATTTTCCTTGCATCTCTTGGCATTCTCTTGGATATATAAACCAACACCTCATTCCAGCCAACACATCTCTCATTTTTTCTCAAACTCATTTCTTTTTCACTCATCACAACCGTGGTTCATTACAACTTAGTTCTGAACTATGACACCTTCACTATCAATATGAGGTGTACAGAATGGTAGCAGGAATGACATGTCACTGCCATTCCTGATGAAATTTGGGACTCAGATCCCCAAGGGGTCCTCACAGACCTCTTGTTCTTCTAAATGGACTACCATCGCCATCTTGAGCGATTGGAGGAGGAACGGCTGGAAGCTCTCCGACAGCAGGAGTGTATTATTCGTCTTGCTGTTCTTTTTGTTGAGAGTAGGAAGAAGAAATAATTTCTGCTCCCTGTTTCTCTTCACCGTCAGCTCTGTATGGCTTCTTAGCTTAGGACAAAAGTTGTCGATGTTATGATTTGTATCTTAGGACAATCTTGTACTTTTAAGCATGTAATTTAAATTTCATGAAATGTATTTGCTCAATATATTAATGAAATTTTATATTTATGTAAGATTTTGTCTATGAGTCATTTGATATTCTGATAACATTTTACATCCTAATACTAATTATATTCTGATGACCTTTTTAGCTCTGATACAAATTAAGTTATGATTCTGACATGGCAGTATCTGTTTACGTAGTTTTTTTATGGTCATTCTATCATTGGTCATATTTTTACAGAATATTGGTCACGCAGTGATAAAAATTTATTAAGTGGGAACAATTTTAAATTTTAAAATAAAACTGAACTACCTTGATTAATGGGATTACTTGGTAAGTGGAACGGTTTTTCCTTGAAAAACTGCATGTGATAAGTAATGATTACTGAATACCCGTGCCCATTAAATATCTTTTACTGCTGCATGTTTGACAGGTGTCTCAACGATTACTTTTTCTACCGTGTATAAGTAAAAGAGAGAAAAGATTGTAAAATCTTTTATTTACTTTCATATTTTCTCTCTCTCTTTTTACTTCTATTCTCTCTCATCTACTGACGATTTTTCATACATACATTTTCTCAAACACCTTACAGGTAATTCTCTTTCTCACAAATTCTCATGGCACCCAAGGACATAATCTTTGATGGAGCAACGTTTGTTCCTAATAACTTCTCTGCTATTCTTAGCAAGTTAGAAGCACCCTCTGAACTTCACTTCATTCAGGACTTTCTTGCTAGTTCTGATATTGGGTATGCTCTGACTGCACCCGAAGCAGTTTCTGGTACTCAAGTACTGGAGTTCTGGAGAAGCGGTGTGTATGATGATGGTGGTGCTCAAGGGTCCCCAAGTATTATTTTTTCATCTGGGGAGGATGAGTATATTGTGAAGTTGTCTACGGTTCGACAAGCACTGCAGCTACCTGAGAACTGTGTCTATTCTACTGTTGACGAGCCAGTTCTTCAAAACATGATGGCCAGTCTGGGATATGAAAGAACATTGGCAAAACTGGGCCAGTTGAAGAGATCTTTCATAAGGAGGGAATGAAGTTTCTTCTTTGATTGCATAACTAAAGCTTTTGCCAACAAATGTTCCAATTTTGATGCAATTCTCATATTCAGCCAACAAATCGGGTATGCTTTTATAAATCAAACTGATTTTAACTATGCAAGTATTGTTTTAGGTTTTATTGGGGACAGAATGAATGAAGATAGATCTACAGTTTATTTTGCTAGATTCTTTCAGCTTATTTATAGTTTCTGTTGTGATAATAAGCCCCAAGGTTATTGTGAATTAATTTCATCATTCAGAATAGCTAAAAGAGCTTTTACTGACTTATTATCTATTGATAATAAGAAGGCTGTGTTAAGACCCCTCTTAATTCATTTATCTGTCAAACAAGCCTTAATAACCTATGATCCTGTTAAGTACACTGTATTATATCCTGATGTTCAATCATCTGAACCTCATCCATCAGCACCTACCACCTCTACTCAACCACCACAAACTTCTCAACCTCAACCATCAGAACCTACAGTGCAGCCTTCATCTTCCAAACCTAAGAGGACTAAGAAAGTACCTCAGACACAACAAAAGAGAAGGAGATTCATTCTGCGAGATGAATCGAATGCTGAGGAACAGGTTCTTGTATCAGAACCTGTTGTTCAAGAAGCTGAGAAGGTCTCTTCTCAGAAGGATGATGATATTGGGAGTTCTAGGCCTCTAAAAAGGCTTAGAAAGCATAATACTGATGACACAGCTCCTAAAGTCACCTTAAGAGCTAAAAGATTCAAAACATTGGAAAAAAGGCCTGAAGATTCTGGTAAAGGAATGGAAGCAGCAGCTAAGGAAGGAGATCAGGAATCTCTGATCTCACAAGACCCTGTTGAAGCTCACAATTCTCCTAGTGCTGATTCAGACCCTCATGCCACTCATCACTCACCACTACATGAGCCAGAATCTACTCACTTTCCTACACCTCCAGTATCTTCAGTAAATGCTGATACTCAGGGGCCAAGTGATGAAATTGACATTCATAACTTGGAAGTGCCTCAAGTTTTGCATCTAGAAGCTCCACCAACTCAAGTCACTCCAACAACAACACCAATTCCTGATGCTGATTTTCATCCAGAATTACCTACAACACCTTCTCTATATCTAGATACTGAAGATCAGATTTTAGGTGAGCATCAGAATATGGATGTTGATCAGAACTTAGTTGGAGATCAGCCCTTAGAGGATGATGTTGAAGCATCCATAGCTTCTCACACTGTTCTTTTATCAGAAGATGCTGAAGTTGTTGACTCTGTAAGTTCTGATGCTGCACATGTTGATGCTACTGGTAATGCTACTACAAATGTAGATGCTGATGCAGCTGGTCCATCAGGACATGCACCTCAACAAACTGTTCATAAAGCTGAGATAGTCAAGAAGTTTGTTACAGGGGAAGCACCAGTACCTTGGAGTGAAACTCCTAGAGGACATGAGTGGACTATGGAGTGGAACACAGTTACCTTTGTTCCTTCTGAAAAAATTCTTGCTGTGCACTTGGCAAAAGCTGATGAGATGCTAGTTAATGATGATTTCAAGACACGGCTGAGAGTTACTGCATTGAGTACTAGACACCTTCAAGGTCAACACTCAACAACTCATGTCGAGGTGCATAAAATTCAAGAAGCTTTACTCAAGCAAGAAATGACTATGAAACTTGAAAAGAAAAACTTTTTCAAGCCTTCCTTTGACAGAATTGCCTACATTGAGAAAACCCAAGAGAAGCAACAGTCTCAGATTGATGAAATTTTGAAGAATCAAGCTTCTCATCAAAATCAACTCAATGAGATTCAATCCTCAGTGGAATTGCTTCTCTCTCTTCTTTTACTTGCTGATGCCAAAAAGGGGTAGAAAGTAATTAAGTCCAAATGCAAACTTGATAAGACACTAAAGAAAAAGAATGATGGTAATGACCCGGGAAACTCTGGAATGGGTGGAGGTCGTGGTCAAGGTGGAGGTCTCTCATCAAGTAGAGCTGGAACTACAAGTCATAGAACAAGTTTTGATACTGGGAGAAGAATAACTTTTGATACTGGTAAAAGGATAAGTTTTGATGAATTTTTGGAACTTGATGAAGAAATTTCAAGAGATATTTCTGAAAAAAAATCGAGGAATGGACTTTGAGAGTTTAATGGAAGAAGAAGCTAGACTTAAGTTAGAAAAGGTCAACTCCAAATCTGAAGCTTTTGTTGTTAAAAAGAAACTTCCTACGGCTAAAGGCATTGAGATAAAAGAAAGGACAAATCTTATGGCAACCAAGGCCAAATCACAATTGCAGATAGATCCAAGGTCCAAGGGAAAAGAAAAAGTTGGTGAACCTGTAAAGGTTTATGTGCCTCCTATGGATAAAGAAATTTTTGTTGAAGATGCTGATCTTACTCTGACTTCAAGGAAGATTTCTAAGATAACCTCTAACATGGCTCAAGTTGTTTAGAGTTAAGATATAGTTAGTTCTGATATAACAATGAAGCAAGCAACCTCTGACATAGCTCAAGTTGACTTGATATCAGAAGATGAGTCAAAGGAAACCTCTAACATTACTCATGTTAAATCCTCAAAGTTACTCCTACCAGGATTCACTAAAACCAAACAGACTCAACCTTTGAAGACTGCAGCAAGTGGTTTTGAAGCAAGATTGGTTACTGGAAAGGAAGCAAGAGATAAATCTGGATTGGGTAGTGCTGATGAAAGAAGAGTGCAGAACACAACCAATGATCCAACTTCCTTAAGTGAACCAGGTATTGGAGCAACTCCTGAAAGATTGAATCAACTAGAATCTGTACAGATGGTCTACCATACCTTCTTGAAAGAACACATTTTGTTATATTTCATGACAGATGGAAGGGTTTACCATATAAGGGAAAATGCTATAACACTGAAGTATTTTAAGGAACTAGAACATGTTTTATTCTTACTTTAAGTGAATGACAGAATAACAAAAAGTGCTGCAAATTATTTGAAGACTCAGATTCAAAGACAGAAAAGGCTTTATTCTGTAAAGTTTGACAGCACATATTGTCCCAAGTACAGAGATCACAAGGGTGATATTATTGATATTAAGCCTAATACTGCAAAGATCAGAACGTATCTTGGTATTAAGGGACTTGAATTCAATCTAGAGTCTGACAAAGCCTATGTCATAAGACTAGATCAGGGGTTGAGAAAAACAAAAATTAATGATATCAGATATGCTATCTTCCAAACTGGTGAAGATACTGCAGAACTCAAAGATGCTAAAGGGAGGATGATTGATGAACTCAGATATGCTGAGAGATGTTTGTTAAAGAACTATCTCAGAACAACTCCTGACATCAAAGAGATCAGAAAGTGAAGCCAAGTCAAGATCTACAACTGCTCAAATTCTGATGTGTATACAGACTGAAGTTGTTATCAGAAGTTAAAGTTGGTAAAGCTTTAAGGACTGTAAGTTGTAGTTATCTAGTCAAATTCTCATGCATTTGTACTTAATATTTTTGACATCATCAAATATCTGTTAAACTTGTATATTATGCTAATTTATAAGTTGGGGGAGATTGTTAGATATATTTGATAATGTCATGTCTAATATGATTTGTGTTTAGTTTTCAGATATTACTTAAACAGGAAAAATCAATACTTAACTGAAATCAGCACTTATACTGAAGTCAGAACTTAAGTTATCAGTACTTAAGGTTCAGGAGATATTTATCAGGAGATAATATCAGGACTTAAAGGAAACTTTCAGATAAGGAAGGCGGCTGATTGAAAGAAAAGAAGATCAAGACAAACGTAAGAAGAGATATGCATGAAGAAGGAATTATGTGAAGAATGGAATACTTGGAAGAAAAGATAATTGATTGATATATTTTAGGAAGCATAATTATATTCCATATCAATTAGCGATTATCTTGTAACTGTGTAGTATATAAACACAGACATAGGGTTTACACTATATGTGTTATCTTTATCGAGAATATTATTCATTGTAACCCTAACAGCTCTCGTGATATTTGTTCATCACTGAGAGAGGACAGTTCTACATTGTAACAGAGTTTAATAAAGTTTGTTTTCTGTTACTTGTGTTCTTTGAATTCGATTTGATTGTGCTATACACTGTATTCAACCCCCTTCTACAGTGTGTGTGATCTAACAGAGGTGTTAGCTTGGTGGCTTAATTAACACCACTAATTTCTTTGCCAAGTGTCACTTACTCATGGTGTAAGGGTGTTGTCTTGGTGTTTAACTTGTGTCCACATCCTTGCACTACTTGCATTATTCACTCGTTTAATTGTTTTACATATCATTTATCATTCGTTCTCGTTGATCGTTTCGAAGGGAATGTATCCGTGGTTTCATTTTCAGGGCTCTATAAATCCTCTTGATATCCTTTATTACTCCTTTAATCCCTTTTTTATAATCCTTGGTTTCAATTCCTTAATTCTTATTCCTTCAACCTAATTCCTTCAGTGTCTGGTGAATTCTCGGGAAAAAAAATGAAAGTGTCCAGTTTCGAATTCTGACGACGTTTACATACACTCATTTGGTACGTATAATCATAATATCAACTTCGAATCTCATTTTCTCATGCACAACATAGTGTGGGCTAAAAAGTTTTTCCCGTCTATCAGGGTTAGTATTCATTTAGCGTTTTACAAGGTTTCAAAAATTCAAGTTATTATATTACTATCCATAAAGGTCTGTTACCGATGTCAAAAATTTGGGTTCTTATAAAGTCTGTATATACAAAAAGCCTAGTTTTGATAATTATCCTAAAACCGGTACAGAATTGGATCTGTTTATTAATACATAACGATTAAGTATTCTATTTTTATATCCGATATGATCCAACATGGTACCAATATTCCGTAAATATAAATAGCCTTTACCATTTTTTATTTTGTACAGATAATCATTTCAAACAGTAAAATATATAATTTTCAGAGAAAAACCCTAAATTCATAGTGTTCTTGAGAATCAAACTGCAATTTGAAGGTGTTATCGATATCCGATTTTAGAGTTCTAGTAATCAAAACAAAGGTATTGAAAAGTACTATCATATTCTACTATCCATACTACTGCAGAATCAATTGGTAATTTTCTATAATTTTATTTAAATTCGAATTATTTTGGTATTAATTATGAATTTTTGATTTTGATGTTGTTTGTATGATTTGATGATTCCATGTTGTAGATAATTTGATTCCAATCATTTTGGTATGTCATATGTTGAATTTGGAGTTCAATAACATGTCCAAATCCGTGTTTGATTTTTGAATTTCAAAATTAGGGTTTATAACCCGTATGAATATTTTCAATTGAAAATTAAGGTTTTTTGATCTAGGGGTTATTAGGTTGATTGATTGATACAAACGCGTAGAGCTTGAAAAGTGGAACTGATTGGTGGTGGTCTCATGAACAAACGATACCAGAAAGATTTTCGGCCAACTCAGGGGTTATTAAGTTGTTTTGATTGTACGAATAGATTCCCGGTGATTATAAGATGTGATCTGGAGCTTTTCGTGGCCTGACTGTACCTGGATCGCCGTCTCCGGCGAGACAAGGCATTTTCCGGCGATGGAGTGCAAAATTTGCAGTTTAGTCCCTGAAGTTTTGAAGATGGTGAAGTTTAGTCCCTATAGTTTGTAAAATTTGCAAAAATAGGATCCTGTTTTGAAAATTTACAAATCATATTTTCTATTCATTTTAATTTCAGAAATTCATTTTTAATTATTAAAAATTTCAAAAATCATTATTTTAATTCTGAAAATTATTTTTAATTTAAAAATAAATCTGAATGATTTATTAATTAATTTTAGTTAATAATTAATTGTTTATTATTCAATTAATTGAAATATTAATTTATTACTTGATTTTAGTCAATTAATTGAAATATTAATTTATTACTTGATTTAATTAATTATTAATTGATTATTTAATTAGATTTAATTATTTCTTTTGATTTAAAAAGTTTTGAAAAATAGTTTGGAGTTTTAAAATATTATTTTAAATTGTTTTCAAGACTCGATAGTTATGATAAAATGATTTTAAAGTCAGATTCGGGTATTCGAACCCTTTTAATTACTTGTAAATGATTCGTATACCCGTTTTAATTCCGTAAAATGTTAAAAAATTCGCATTAAATACCCGGAAAATCATTTTAACCCCGAATCTTTTTTGAAAAATTATTTTTAACAAATATCTTACATGCTATATGTGATCTGATTGACGTGTAATCAGCTTATGTGTATATTATTTAACTTTTTTTAATCATAACTTTCAATCCGTATGTCAGATTTGGCTGAAACGAGGGGTAGATAGAAGCTTGTAACGAAAAGAATATAGTGATAATGAGTATTGATAGATACTTGTGATGTATAGTAGAGAAATCGAGGCGTAAAAAGGGAAAGCAGATAGTCGGTGAACGAGAGCAAGTGAATCGTTAGTAGATTGAGATTAGGCAAGTGATTCCTAAACTATCTTGATATGTGTTTGGAGTAGTTTTATTTTATATTGCAAGTGCTTTGAAGTACTTAACCTTAAACCCTGATTCCAGTTATTGATCTTTAAGCCATAAGCCTTATTCTTTATAAACTATTGATTATTAAACCCTCAGATACGAACCACTGATATACGATACTACTCCACAAATACATACAAACCACATACCGAGCACTGAACCTGATTTGTTTAATACACAAACCTTCATACCATATACATCAAAAGACTAATCCTTATAACCACGAAACCTTGATTCTTCTGTTGTCTTGTTCTTTTACCGGTTAATAGACAATCTTTGTATTTACCTTGTTATACCCTTTTGATAATTGTGAATCACCTTATGCTTGAAGACAAATGTTGTTTATAATTTTGCTTATTGATTTACATTGTTTATTCTGTTATTGTTATAGAATTGGATTGTTTTATAAATGTGGACCAGATTCGTGGTCAGACCAGATTCGTGGTCAGACCAGATTGGTGGTCATGTTAGACCAATGTGTGCCTTGGATCCAGTATATAGAGCATAGCCATGTGCCTTGCTCGGGGTTAGTGCTTGACTGATCAACAACCTAACCTTGGTTTTTAAAAAAGAAATTGAATATCCAATTCTAATCATTGCTTATAAAGAAACTCGATAACCTAAATTATTTTATTTGATCATTGTTTAATCTCAGTATTTTTAATGTGATTTGCTGAGCTAGTTAGCTCACCTTTGCAATTTTGTTTATGTTCTTTTCCAGTTAAGAAGGAACCCGTTGGTAGCGAGGATCCCCAGTCAAGTGTACGAGCTGGGATTCCAGGTTGAGACAGAATAAGCTAGCTGAAGACTTTTGTTTTAGTTTAAGTTTGAAAGTTTGTAAGAATGTTTACTATTCAGATGTAAGTTTACTAGATGGGATTTGGTACGTTTGTAATATAGGTGTGGTTGTGGCTTGTGTGCATACTTTAACCTATTGTGATTCGTGGATTATGGTAAGTAGGGTCATTGCATAATATTATCTTCATACACAGGTTTATAAATGGTGTATGTGTGTGTGTGTTGTGAACCCCAATCTTCTGACCCAGGTTTGGAGGGTGTCACATGTTTTGTAATTTTAAAGGAAGTTGGGACGAGCATTTACCCTGGGTAGAATTTGCTTACAACAACTGTTATCATGCCAGTATTGGAATGCCACCCTACGGAGCTCTTTATGGACGTAAATGTTGATCACCGGTATATTATGATGAAGTAGGCGAACGCAAGATACTCCCAAGTTGGTACAACAAACAAAAGAAGTTATTGAAGTTATTCAGAAAAGGTTAATTGCAGCACGGGATCATCAAAGAAAATATATAGATCAATCAAGAAAGGATATGGAATTCGAAGATGGAGATTTAGTATTGTTGGAAGTATCATCATGAATATGATTGACTAGATTCGAAAAGAAAGGAAAGCTGAGTCCTAGATATGTTGGACCTTTTGAAATTTTGAAGCGTGTCGGCAAGGTAGCAGATGAATTAGCGTTACCCCCGCATATGGAGCACATTCATAATGTCTTCCACGTATCAATGCTTAAGAAGTATAATCCAGATTCTAGGCAAGTAATTGAGCACGAGCCGATAGTGTTGGGTTTTATGACACAAATACAGCGAAAAAATCAAAAATATATATATAAAAAATGAAACCCCAAACGCAGGATCCATGTGAAACAAAACATTTAATTCAGAGATTAGATGTTTACCTTAATAAAGCTTTCCTTCTGATTGTGATGAATGTACAGATCTTGATGAACCAACACAACAGCCCTCATTTCAAAGATCTGCTCTCCAAGGTATTTACACGAATGCCCGATCGTCCAACGATCACCGGAGCCAGTACTAGCCGATTTGGTTGCCTCTTTTCTCTTTCTCTCTAGCCTCTCTAAGATGTAGAGCTGCTAGGGTTTTCTCAAAAATGTGATATGTCAACTAAATCCTAAAAATATACATTTTAATATATCCATAGGGAGAGAGGATTTGGGCCTAACAATAATCTTAATGGGCTCCTAAAAGGGCCCATTCTGATTTTAGGTTTATATTATTATTATATTCGAATTCTAATATATATACAATTAATCAAGTCTCACTTAATTAATTATATAATTAAATTCGAATTAACAATAAAATATTAAAATTCATAACTTTAAATAACACTCTGTTTAAACGTTCTTTGTATGTGATCCTTTAGGTTATTATTACGTTGGCAATAATTTTATTTTCTAATAATAAAATTATAAACAATGAGTGACATCTAGTAATACATCATTGCTCCCCAAGTAATAATAATAGTTGGTGATTCAATTAAACCTTTCGTGAATAATGTACAGCGTAATATAATCCCTTTAGCCTTATATTATAGATCAAACTCGAGACATGCATTGTGTCATCCTCTACAAGCGTTTAATCCTTCTTTCCTTGATCAATGAGTAAACTATTAAACAAATCACTATTTGAGCACGACCATGCATTTTATAGTCTTACTCAATCAAGAGGCCAATAATATCACTCCTTTAATAAAGGAGGGATAAATCCCATCTAGATCATTCATATTTCTCATACGATTCATAATATACCCAATATATACTTTTATTATTAATCGGTCAAGGATAACTTTCAATAGTATCAAAGTATATTAATTCTCATATAGAAATATAATAATTTCAGGCCAAAGGACCAGTACATCATTATCACTGTGAGATTAACTTATTACACTTTAAACATGTAGTATCTCACAACGGGTCAATCCAGCACCATGTATTTAATACATGTGCCTATGTTTTGACTTTAGTATCACCATACCTATGATCAGTGAGATGTGATCATCATTCGATAAACACACTAGTCTCAACGTATTTATTATCGTCCCTTAACAATAATATTTGACTAGGGACCTTTAGGAATATCAATACTATTCTCATAATCTCATTTCTAAGTCACGTACTTAGAGATACTGTTATGGATCAAAAACTAAGGTATAATAATTGTTATGTTGATTACTAGGGAACGTGTGCTTCGAGGCTCGATTTGACTGCTCTTGTGTTTCGTGACTCGATCTGCCTTAACAAGTTGCCTACGTACCTTGCTGTATGCCAAGGATCAAGTCAAAAAATGTAGTTCTGATATGTGGGATAAGGCCCCTTATATAGACGTTGGGAGTCCTTGAATTGGACTTGGGTTAGGAGATTTGGTGGGCAAGTCTCAGAATTAGAATAGACTTTGGAGTCCTAGGAAGTAGGAAGCTGGTTCCTTATCCCACGAGATTCCTTGGAGGTCAATCTACAATGATTTATTTCCCCACTAGGACTCATCTTGTCAGCTGACTTATCCATTATTAATTAATTACGAAATTAATTAATATTTAGTACTTTGGGCCCTCTCAAATGGGCCTAACTTTCAGCCCAATTCTGATATAACTAATGCAACATTAATTACATATTCAGGCCCTATTTTATTCCCTATCATTTTCCCCCCAACTTTGGGGAAAACGTGAAAAGATTTTGCAGAAGTTAAGCTCATTCGTTCCCTTACAGGGTATCGTTTTTTCGTAAAGTATGGAGTGACCTACACATTTACAACGATTTGCCTTATTCTCATTATTTTAGGAGTTACTTTAATTTACAGGAATTTTCCCTTAATTCTGGGATTTTTCCTTAATTTCCAGGAATTTTCCCTTAATTTTGGGATTTTTCCTATTTTTTTGGAATTTTCCCTTAATTATGGGATTTTTTCCTTAATTTTCTGGAATTTTCCTTTAGTTCTGGGTTTTTTTTTTGGAATTTTCCCTTAAATCTGGGATTTTTTCCTTATTTTTTGGAATTTTCCCTTAATTCTGGGATTTTTTTCCTTATTTTTATGAAATTCTCCCTTAATTCTGGGTTTTTTCTTTATTTTTTGGAATTTTCCCTTAATTCTGGGATGTTTTCCTTATTTTTTCTTTTTTTTCTCTTCCTCTTTTTTTATATACTGTTCGATCAGGAATCATGTTCGACCAGGATCCTGGTCGAATTACACCCCACATAGCCCAGGTCGAAGCCTTTTCGAGCAGAAACCTTTCGAACAGAAACCTTTCGAGCAAGATCCTGGTCGAATTTTGATCAGGATTTTTATACATATTTTTTAAATATCCATTTTTCTTCAACCAAGAATCCTTATTCGACCAGGATCCTGGTCGAATTAATGTTGAGTATGCCAAGGTCGAATCTGTTTCGGGCAAGATACATTCGATCAAGATCTTGGGTTACTTCCTGGTCGACAAATTTCTTTTGGGTTAAGATTTTTCGATCAGAATCCTGACCCTTTCGGTCAGGAATTATGCTTTTGACCGAATTATCCCTTCTTTCTAGCCTTGGTCGAAGGCATTTTCGACCTCATGCATTCACACAGAAATTCAATAAGAATCCTGATCGAATTGGGTCAGGATTTTTATTTTTATATATCATTATTTTATTTTTTAGCCCATCCCTTTCTGGGCTTTTCCTTTGGCCTTGATTTTGGGCTTCCTTGGGCCCATGTTTTTTCAACGGGGCTTTTTCTTAGTCAAACGGGCCTCCATTTTGCAGGGCCTTTAATTTCAAACATTTGGGCCCTTATCTGGGCTTAAGTTGGGCATTGGATCATGGGCCTGAAATTAGGGCTTGATCCATTCCCAAGTCCAATAAGATTTGGTTTTATTATATTTTCTAACCTGGACCTGTTCATTGGGCTTCCATACTCCCAGGCCCTATAAGATTTGGGCTGGGCCTTCATTCTTAAGCCTAAATTCCAGAATTTTCTAGAATATCTGAGGTTTTTTTGGATTCTTCCAGAATTTCCAAAAATATTTATTTAATTTAAGTTTTTTACTTAAATTTTTCCAAGAATTCCCTAGAACATTCCAGAATCTTTTTATTTTTGTGCCCAAATGGGCTTTTTTAAGGCCCAACTTGCCTTCCTTTTGGCTATATAAGGGTGATATGGGAGTGTGATCCCCTCGCACTTCTCATTTCACTTTTCACTTAACTCCAACTCTCTTTTATCCTCCCCACTCTCAACACTCCTCTCCTTAGAGTTTTCCGGCCAACTCCCTAGCCTTTTCCAGCCTTTTTCAGGTTTCAAAGCTTCCTTCCTCCTTCACTAATGGCATATAAGGGTGCTGAGAGAGCGGCCAAGATCGCCTCAGCTTCGAAATGAGGTAACTACATCGAAATCCGCTCTTCTTACATGTCTTTATTTGATATGATTAACACTAGAGGGGACGACTACCCCTCTAATGCACATCTTGATTCGTTTGATTATTGCAACACCTGGCATAATATAGATTTTGAAAAAATGAACGCACTTTATAACGTTCTTCCTCCCCTTAGATTAGTTCCTGTTAGCGGCGGTGATCGTACCTGCCACTGAAAACCAGACACTCTTTTTATTTACACAGATGCCCTTAATGCTGGGCTTAGGTTTCCCTTTCATCCTTTCATTCCCCACCTTTTAGCAGACTTGCAAATTAACCCCTGTCAGCTTCCTCCAAACGCCTGGAGGAACATTTTATGTTTCATGGTTTGTTGTCTTACGGGATGTTTTCCTTTATCAGTACCAGTTTTTAGGAAAATCTTCCAGTGTTATAACAGTTCTTCGAGTATCTGTGGTTGGGTGTACATTAAATAAAGGCCCAAATGTAAGCATATTTTTAATAGTGCCTCCATTCCCGACAATAACCAATATTGGAGGATTAGTTTTTTCGGGTTAAGGTGGGAGAATGGGGACTGGGGCACCCTCTTCAGATCTTCCTTCGGGAAGGTTAATGATGGTAGCCTCAAATCCATTCACCTAACCCCCGAGGAAACTATTATTTACGATGAGCTCACTCGGGATGATGGTGCCACTATCAGCTGGACTCTTTTAGAGGAGTTTTCCCTTATTTATGTGGGGCTATCCTCAGTTTCTCAACATGGTATTTTTCTTCCCTTCTCGTTTTTATTTTCTTCCATGCATTATTGACACCATTTATTTTTGTTTTTCTCTTATTTTTGCAGCTGCTAAGGAAATTAATGAGGATAATGTGCCTGTTGTCGAGGAGACCGCGAGGATGAAGAAGGCTCGCCTTGCGGGACTAGAAACACGGGGGAAGGCTACAGAGCCTAGCTTCTTAAGGAAGCATAAGGAGCCCATGGTGGAGGTTCCTCTGAGGGGACTGAAGCCCAAAATGCTCCTATTTCTGCTGCTGCTCCTGTCTCTGCTGCTACTGGAGCTTTCCAGCCTCTTTGTGGATTCCGCCGAGGGGATACCGTGGTTGGATCCACAAAGCATGCTTGGGATTGGTCTTACCACGGTGTAACCCCCAAGGACTTCATTGATGTGGTAGCTACTCCCGACCTGAAGAGGGTAAAGCTCATGGGAGCTCAGTCCTTGGCCTCGGTACTACTCTTTCTTACAATTTTACTCTCTTTTTACTTGTAGCATTCACTTGCCTTATATCTTTGTTTATCGTTTCGTTTTAGTCTAACGCCTACTTCCAAGGCGCTGTGAGGAAAGCTGAATCATGGAAGAGAGCTTCAGACAAAGCTGATAATGCCCTCAGGAAGCAGCAGAGGAAGTACGCTGCTTTAGAGAGAAAGTTGAAGCATAAGGAGGAGGAGCTCGGAGAGTCCAATGCTGAGCTGGTTGTGCTTAGGGCTGAGAAGGACAAGGCGATTGACAACTACTTGGACTCGGAGGAGTTTACCCAGTCTATGAGGGTGAGGGACGACTCAATATTCCCTGGGTTTTTTAGGACTGGCTGGGACACGGCCCTTGGGACCGTGAACGAGGCTTGCCCTGATATTAACCTAGCGGACTATGTCTACCCTGACGATGAGGCTTTACTACAGAGATTCCACACCCGAGTGGTTGTCTCGGATCATATCCCCTAGGACCCGCTTCTTCCTCCTCCCGAGTCATCTTCTAGGCCTGCTGCAGATGATAGCTCTTCCTCCTCCGGAACTACTGAGACTTCCAGCGAGAGCGGCAGAGACGATGATATGGATGCTGAGGGCACCTCTGCTCCTTAGAGCTTTTCTAGCCCTACATGACTTATTTATTTTATTTTGTCTTTGAGACTTTGCTTATCAGACTTTGTATTATTTATTTGAACCAACTTTATTTACCGAACTTTATGCTTTCATATCATGCACTTAGTTTACTTGACATGCCACAAAGATTCAAACATATTTCGAAAAATTTCTAAATTTCACAAATTGTTGGGATTCATCCCTTACACAAGTCTTAATAAACCTTAAAATAAAACTAAAAACATGTAAATCCTAAGCAAGCAAAGCTTCAAGGTGCTTTTCAACCTACTTGTCATCTTGACAATTGAGAATCGTGCTCAACCACTTTACATACAGTAAATCTTCAAGTTTTGTGCATGCCAAGTTCTCGGGACTTCAAAACCATCCATAGTCTCAAGCTTGTAGGTTTCTCTACCTTGAACACTTTTGACCTTATATGGTCCCTCCCAATTTGGGTCAAGTTTCCCTTTCTGCCCAACAGCAGAAGCTTCCACCTTCCTCAGGACTAAGTCACCTTGCTTGAAGAATCTTTCCTTAACCCTTAGGTTGTAGTAGAACGAAGCCTTTTTTTGATATTCCACTATCTTCGCATGTGCTTCGTCTCATACTTCATCAATTAGATCCAGGGCTAATCTTTGCCCTTCTTCATTTTCCTCAGCATTAAAAGCTTGAATTCTGGGAGACGAATGTGATATCTCCATAGGAACAACCGCTTCTGCCCCATATGCTAACATAAAGGGAGTTGCTCCAGTCGTGACTCTACAGGTAGTCCTATAGGCCCATAGTATTGGGAGTATTTCATCCACCCAGTTATTCCTTGACTTCTCGATCCTCTTCTTTAGTCCATCCAAGATTATTCGATTTGCCACCTCTGCTTGCCCATTGGCTTGCGGGTGAGCTACGGAGGTAAATCGTAACTCAATCTCATTCTCCTCGCAATACTTCTTGAATTTCTCATTGTTGAACTGTGTTCCATTATCGGTAACCAGGATACAGGGAATTCCATAACGGCACATGATGTTTTCCCACAGGAATTGTGCAACCTTCTTAGTTATGATTTTGGCCAAAGGCTTGGCTTCAATCCACTTAGTAAAATAATCAATGGCTACAATCAGGAACTTCCTTTGTGTCGTGGCCATGGGGAAAGATCCAACTAAATCCATTCCCCATATGGCAAAGAGGATGGGAGAGTTGATTGAAGTCAACACCTCGGGGGGTTGTCGAACAACAGGTGCATGTTTCTGACAACGATCACATTTCTTCACATACTCTTTGGCATCGGTCATCATCTCTGGCCAATAGAAGCCTAAACGGGATATCTTATAAGCCAATGCTCTGCCCCCCAAGTGTTGCCCACAGATAACTTCATGTACTTCTTCAAGAGCCAAGCGTGCGTTATCGGGCCTGAGACATCTTAAGTAAGGAACTACATAAGATCTTTTATACAAAATCCCATCTATCAAGGAGTATCTTAGTGCTCGAACAGCCAACTTCCGTGCTTCAGTCACGTTATTTGGCAGCCAACCAGTTTAAATATGGGCCTTAATGGGATCTATCCATGATGTACCCAGCCCTATAAGAGCTACAAGCTTAACATCAATGCTTCGTGTCTTCAAAACACGGAAGTATACGCTTCCTGAACTTTCCTCTATCTCAGATGAAACAAACTTCGACAATGCATCCGCCTTAGCATTTTCCTCCCTTGGTATGTGCTCAACATGGCACTCATCAAATTGAGTCATCACAGCTCTTACTAAGAGGACATAGTTAGCCATCGTATCATCCCTTGCCTCAAACTCTCCTTTCACTTGGGATATGACTAACTTCGAGTCTCCACAGACCTTCAAGTTCTTGACTCTAAGTGTCCCTGCTAGGCCGAGGCCAGCAAACAGAGCTTCATATTCTGCCTCATTATTTGTGGTTGGAAAGTCTGACTTCATAACATATTATTCAATTAAGAACCCATCGGGGCTTTGTAAAACCAAACCTGCTCCACTTGAATTTGTTTTTGATGCTCCATCAAAATAGAGGACCCAATATTCCTTTTCCTTAACTTCCTTCTCTTTGTCCCCTTTATCACCTTCTGTGTTTGGAGGTATAGTATCTTCCGACCCCCGACTTCTTGGTTGGGTATGGTTGTTCCACCACGAAGTCAACCAATGCCTGGGCTTTTATTGCTGTTCATGGCTTATATTTGATGTCGAATTCTCCCAACTCTATTGCCCAATTAATCAGCCTCCCACTAGCCTTGGGACTATGAATAATATTTCATAAGGGCTGATTTGTTAGCACTTCAATCTTATGAGCCTAAAAGTAAGGACGCAACTTTCTTGAAGCCATTAACAAGGCTAAAGCAAACTTCTCAATAGTTGAATAATTCAACTCAGCTCCATGCAGAATTTTGCTAACATAGTATACGGGTTTTTGGATTTTAAGTTCCTCCTTAACCAATACAGCGCTTAAGGCATTCTCTGAAACGGCCAAGTACAAGTATAAAACTTCATTCAGAGCTGGCTTGGCAAACAACGGGGCCTGGGCCATATAATTTTTTAATTCCTCGAATACCTTCTGGCTTTCCTCACTCCATACAAAATCCTTAACCTTCTTTAAGGACTTGAAGAATGACAAGCACTTGTCCCCAGACTTTGAGATGAATCGTCCCAATGCAGCAACCCTTCCAGTGAGCTTTTGAACATCTTTGATAGTTTTTGGGGGCTCCATGTCCAGGATTGCCTTTATTTTATCGGGATTGGCCTCGATTCCTCTCTTGGAGACCATCAATCCCAAAAACTTTCCAGATCCTACTCCGAAAGCACACTTTGTTGGATTTAACATCATCTTGTGGTATCTCAGGACCTCAAAAGCTTCCCTCAAATGGATTATATGGTCAGTCTTTACTAGACTCTTGACTAACATGTCATCGACATAAAATTCCTTGGTCTTGCCAATACGATCCTTAAAAATCTTATTTACCAACCTTTGATAGGTGGCTCCTGCATTCTTGAGACCAAATGCCATAACAAGATAACAATAAACACCAAAGTCAGTGATGAATGATACCTTTGGGATGTCGTCCTTGTGCATCTTCATTTGATTGTATCCACTAAATCCAACCATGAAGCTCATCATCTCATGTCCATTAGTAGCATCTATCAAAGTATTTATCCTTGGCAACGGGAAACAATCCTTTGGGAATGCATCATTTAGGTTAGTGAAGTCCACACACATTCTCCATTTTCCATTGGCCTTCTTTACCATCACAGGGTTCACTAACCATTCTGGAAATTGTATCTCCTCAATGAAACTAGCCTCTAAAAGCTTCTCTACTTTCTGTTTTATAGCTTCTTGCCTTTTTGGAGCAAAACATCTTTTTTTTGATTCACCGTCTTCCGACTCGGATCCACATTCAGCTTGTGAGTAATCAGTTCCGGGTCTATGCCTAGCATATCAGTTGCCGACCATACAAATACATCACTATTTTCTTGCAAAAATTTCACTAACTTCCCTCTAAGGGGCTCCTCTAGTGTGGCTCTAACGAAAGTCACTTTCTCAGGATCCTCGGGAGCTAAAGGAATTGAAACCAAGTCTTCTACTGGCTTCCCTCTTTTCTCATCATTCTCTCGGATATTCAGATCTTCATTAGGCAGAACCTGCCCCCCAACTCCATCTACCCTCAGTGAGGCCACATAAAAATTTCTAGCCATTTTTTGATCTCCTCTTTTTTCTCCAATCCCATTCCGGGTGGGAAATTTCATAACTGAATGGTAGGAAGAAGGGACTTCCTTGAAGGCATGTATCCCCGTTCTTCCCATAATAGCATTGTAAGTTAAACTAGCCTTCACCACCACAAAGTCCAAGATCTGTGTTGCTTGCCTTGGTTCCTGACCTATGGTTGTTGGCAACTTGATTATCCCTTCCACGGGGCACTCTACTTCCACAAATCCATATATCGGCAGGTCAGTTGGGGTCAATTGGGAATCATTATAACCCATCCTTAGAAAGGTGTCATGGAGCAAGATATCCACGGAAACACCATTATCTACAACGACCCTCTTTACCGGGTTGTTCCCTATTATTGGTGTTATGACCTGCGGGTCGTCGTGAGGAAATTTCACACCCTCTAAGTCAAAATAATCAAATGCCATTGTTACTCCTGTCCTGGCCCTCTTCGGGGCTTCCTCAACAATATGCATAACCTCTCTTGTATATGCTTTCCTGGAGTTCCTGGATAACCCGACAACAGTCGGTCCTCCAAAAATTGTGTTTATCACAGGCCCTCGAGGTTGCGGTCCTCCAAAGATTGTATTTATAACCGGTCCCCTAGGCTGGGGATTCCGCCCTTGATCGTCTTGGTCCATCCTATGATCTTCAAAGTTCTTTCTACCATTGTTATTCCTATCTCTTCCTTCCCCAGTGTACTTGTTCAATCTTCCTTTCTGAATGAGGAATTCTATTTCATCTTTCAGTTGCCTACACTCATCGGTGTCATGACCAACATCTTTGTGAAATCTACAATATTTGCTCTTATTTAGCTTGGCAGGATCAGCCTTCAAGGGTTTAGGCCAATGAATATCTTGATCTTCCTCGATTTCCATCAAGATCTGGCTTCTAGGAGCATTCAGCTTAGCGTATTCAGTGAACTTTTGCCCAGGTCCTCCCTTCTTTGGGGTTGAATCAGGGTTTTGCTTAGTTCTGGGATACTTGTCCTTAGCGATATATTCCAGATCAGTTTTCCGTTTCTTTCCTCCGGTGGGCTCGTTAATTACTACTTCCTTCCTCATGCTCTCCTCCACTTTGATGTACTTCCCGGCCCTATATTGGAGCTGCAACATGCTTTCAGGGGGGCGCTTGGCCAAGGACATCTTGAAGAACTCATCCCTAGTTCCCTGTTGCAGGGCTATCATAGCTACCTTGTCATCAAGGTCCGGGACTTTTAAAGCTTCCTTTGTGAAACGATTCAGGTAGTCTCTCAAGGATTCCTTCGCTCCCTGCATAATGCTCATGAGGGATGCTGAACTTTTCTCATGCACTCTCCCACTGATGAACTGCTTAATAAAAGCCTGACTTAATTCTCTGAAGGACCCAATAGAGTTTGCGGGCAAATGACTATACCATCTTTGAGCCATTCCCGACAGGGTTTGAGGAAAGGCCCGACACTTAATAACATCATTCATGGGCTGCAACAATAGTGCATTAGAGAATGTCCTGACATGATTGGCGGGATCTCTAGTGCCATCATAAGCTTTGATAGTGGGCATCTTGAACTTCCTCGAGATATGGGCATTCATTATCTCTTCAGTGAATGGTGGAGTAGGATCATCAGGATCTCAAAGGGGAAGAAGATTATTTGGATCAGCTCTCGGGACTACAACCCTTCTTTGTGACGGACCATCCAGGTCTATGATTGGAGGATGATTTCTCCCCCTAGGTGGTAGGAGGAGTTTGGGAGCCTGGTGCGCCTCCAAGTCCTGCTTCAGCTTTTGAATCTCAGCCTCGTGAGCCTTGATTCTCTCCTGCACTTCTTGGGGATTCACCCCTCGGGTGCTCCTGGGACGTTGGTTACCATCAGGCATCGGCTCTTTGCCAGCATGTCTCCTTCTTGGGGCCACTTCATCATCTGAAGATTCAGAGTCTCTCTCAATGTAAGGACCAAAGAATTCCTGATCCTCTGGGATAGGAGCCAAACCTTGTATGTAGGGGGTGTTCGCCCTCGTGCTTCACTTCGTCCAGCATGTCCACTTCCTCCAACCTCGGGGTAAAGGGGCATCCCATAAGTGGGGTTAGTGGTCACAACAGTTGAATTCTCATACCCAACGGGTTGAGAATTCACAGGTGTATGTAGCTGTTGAAGTTGTGGATTCGTACCTTGAGGAGCCTGGGGAATCTTCCCTTGGGGTTGAGGTTCAGTTGCCTCTACTTGGGCTCCTCCTTGGGTGGAGGCATAGGTTGAATGCGGAGGTACCTCCACGGTTTACGAAATCGTTTGAGTTGTCCCCGCTGGTGTTCCTCTTTCTAGGGCGCTGCGTCCTCTTCGTGTTCTTGCCATGGTTGTTGTTGTGCTTTCCCACAAACGACGCCAAATGTTATGGATCAAAAACTAAGGTATAATAAGTTCTGTATTGATTACTAGGGAACGTGAACTTCGAGGCTCGATTTGACTGCTCTTGTGTTTCCTCCTTCCTTAATGATTTATTTCCCCCACTAGGACTCATCTTGTCAGCTGACTTATCCATTATTAATTAATTACAAAATTAATTAATATTCAGGGTTTGGGCCCTCTCAAATGGGCCTGACTTTCAGCCCAATTCTGATATAACTAATGCAACATTAATTATATATTCATGCATTATTTTATTCCCTATAAGATACAGATTTATATATCATATTGCAAGGACATTTATTAATCTAACATTTTATCACAGAAAATAAAGATATAAAAAATTACTAAAGAATAATCCATAGAATCATAATTAATAATTCAAATATTTCATAATATAAACATAATAGTGTTGTCTCTAGGGCACAAACACTAACAGCTAGAACTTCAGGTAGATTTGTCTTATGTAGAGAGTACGATAGAGATTCTAGAAGATAGAGAGAAGGTGTTAAATAATAAAGTTGTAAAGTTAGTAAGAGTATTGTGGAGGAACCCAAGGGTTGAAGAATCAACCTGGGAGTTAGAAAGTGATATGCGAGAAAAGTACCCTCATTTGTTTGCTTAGGAGATTTTGAGGACAAAATCCTTTTAAGGGGGGAATGGTATAATATCCAGGATATATCGCGTAATTATTTTTGTCAATAAATAAATATTCTGTGTTTATTATATGAATTTTCATGAATTATTTGTTAAGTGGTATCTGTGTTTGGATGTTTAAATGTGATAAAATTTGAGTAATTTAATTTTTATATGTCCAAAATAAAGTATAGATAATTTTGATATTTTTCTATTAATTTTATGTTATTAATATAATTTATAAAGGATTTATGAATTTAATAAATTATTTTTCCGAGTATTTATAAACTATTTGGTATAATCGGGAATCGACTGACTTCAATCATTTTTACGTTTTTAAAATTCAAAAGTCTCGGGAAAACTCCTTTCTAACCAAATTGGAATATTCCGAGTATTTACCATGTTTTGACTTTTTCGATTCGGAGTACGGTTTTACCTGTGCGGGTCCTGGTGTAAAATTTTCGATACAATATTCGTTCTGGTAAATTGATAAAACCCGTATTTTTGAGAAATAAGATATTTTGATTAAAATATTATATTATCTTCTCCTAATTCGTGTAACCAAAGAGCTGAGACCAAGTCTGTATTTACAAAAAGCCTAGTTTTGATAATTATCCTAAAACCGGTACCGAATTGGATATGTTTTGTAAATACTTAGCGATTAAGTATTCTATTTTTATATCCGATATGATCCAACGGGGTACCAATATTCCGTAAATATAAATAGCCTTTACCGTATTTTATTTTGTACATATAATCATTTACAAACAGTAAAACATATAATTTTCAGAGAAAAACCCTAAATTCATAGTGTTCTTGAGAATCAAACTGCAATTTGAAGGTGTTATCAATATCCGATTTCGGAGTTCTGGTAATCAATATGAAGGTATTGAAGAGTACTATCAGATTCTACTATCCATACTATTACAGAATTAACTGGTAATTTTTTATAATTTTATTTAAATTCGAATTATTTTGGGAATAATTATGAATTTTTGATTTTGATGTTGTATGTATGATTTGATGATTGCATGTTTGTTAGATAATGAATTACACACCGGGGGGTGAATGTGTTGTTGTATTTTTCTGCTTTTCTTGAAGTGTTTATAGTTATGAACAAAGTAAATTAAATCTTGTAGTGAGATATGTTAATACTGAAATTAAGCAAGGAATAACAGTGGACACAAATCTTTCAAAACTCACTTAATTTTATATTAGAATTAAGAATGTTTTGCCACAAAATTTCTAGGCTCTTTGTTGCTAAAGAGCTTAGCTTCTTCCTTGAGAGAGTACAAGATTTTTCTGATCTCATTTGTTACATCTAACAAAGCATCCAGTGTTTACTTTATAGAACAGTAAACACTGGTTATTACATAGCATGCAACAACATGTACTAAACCATATTTTTAGATAATCAAATCTTTCTATTTCTAGTTTAATGTATCTTTGCTAATGTTGCACGCCTGTGACTTTACTTTGACAGTTAATCTTGGCCTTTGTTCTTGTAGACTTCAAGCTGCTTTTTGTAGACTTGTCACTCCAACTGATTAGATTTTTTGTTTATTGAAAATATTGGATATTGAACTGGTATGCACTTTGTACTTTGAGTTTTACCTCGAGATCTCCAGTTTGGCTTATAGAGAACTTGACATCTCGATAAGTATATTGGCTTATCGAGATCTCTAATCACTCTACATGTTTTGACTTATCGAAATCTCTGAGCTCTCTATAAGAGAATTTGGCTTGTCGTGATCTCTCATCTTCATGTCTTCACTTTGGCTTATCGATATCTCTGAGTTTTCTAGTGATATTTTTTGACTTCTCGATATCTCAGAGTTTTCTAGTGATATTTTGACTTGTCGATATCTCAGAGTTCTCTAGTGATATTTTGACTTGTCGATATCTCCATTCTTCATGTCTTTAAATTGGGGGTCGATATCTCTGAGTTCTCTAGTAGCTTTTCTGACTTCTCGATAAGTCATTCTGGAGTTCTCGAATGACTTCTCTATAACACCTAATATGTGACTTGAAGAGATCTTGACTTAGAATATTTTTCCCAAAACAGATTTATTCAACTCCAAGCTTCTTCATAATTCTTCTGAGGCATGATCTTCTTGATCTTCTTCGAGATAGAATTCTTAGGCTTGATACTGTTTACAGAAAAAGACTCCAGTCTGCCCTTGAACATTTTTACAGACTTAAGTGGTACAATACAAAATGCAAACTTAGATTACAATACAACTTACTTAGGGTTGTCAATTTTACTTAGTCTTGTTATTGTACAGGCATGTCTTGCACAACAATCTCCCCCAATTTGTGAGAATATTGCTTATCACAAATTCATGCTTGTTAACAAGACTAACCCCAAGATTCAATGGAAAATTAGACTAATACATAAAAATTCACTCAAATACATCATTTATACATCATGTGATTTCTTGAGTTTAAACAGTTACATAGATCAAACAAAGACTTGGACTTTTAGAGCTTCCACAAGAATTTCAAGTTCATCTATGATTGGGGTCCCTATTAGAGCTTCCACCAGTTCGAGCCTTTCTTGCTTTGGATAACCATCTAACATCTCAATCCTAAACTTTGAGAATGAGCCATCTTTTACATTTAGAAATCTTCCATCCTTGGAAACTCTGCTCATCCCTTTTGCATTGAGTTCTTCTGATCTTTTGATATACATTTCAATCTCCTCATCATACTTCCTCTTCTTCTCCTCATATTCAGCTTTATTCCCTGCTCTTCTTTCTTCCCTTGCAATCAACCATTTAGCTAAAACAGATCTTCATGCTCTTGTAGCAGTATCCTTATCCTTTAGTAAGCTTATCACTCTCTTAATTTCTGTGGGAGAGAAAGTGTCCATTAAGTTGCTGCCAAGTTATTTAAAATCAGCTTTCTAAAAACTAAAAATCGCTGTTTCGAGGACTGTAACACAACATTCATCAAAATTCAGAAAATTAAAATCAGCTTTCTAAAAACTAAAAATCTCTGTTTCGAGGCGTGTAACGACATCCAATGGCTTACTGTTAGGAATATGTTGTGTACTTGATGATAAGCCAAACAAAACACCTTGGTAGATTTAACTTAGTGAATTTTGTAGCACCCCACGGATGATCAATTACAGTCCCGACGGATGATTCAATATAGTCCCGACGGATGACTGATTGATATCTATCGGGTAAGTAGCTTATGTAACAATAAGTCATGTAGCACATTTCTGCAAACAACTTTGTATAGATTCTGCAGTAGCTTGTGAATCATGTAGACTGCTAGTAGATGTGCAGAATAGGTAGATTAAGTGTAAATAAAAGATGTCTTGTAATTCTGCACAAATGAAATGGAGTCAAGTGATAAGTGGCTACCCGACGGATGATCAACAAAGCTACCCGACGGATGATCAACAAGGCAACCCGACGGATAACAAGCATGTACCCGACGGATGATCAATTCAAACATCTGTTGACAGTGACAACACAGTCACATGCATTGGGTGTTTGCAAAAGGAATGTGGCAGCCTGTTAAGCAGGAAAATGAAACAAAGAAGCATTACCATTTTCATGAAAGCTATGAAGATTTTCAAAGATGTAGGAATAGAGTAATGAAGTAGCATAGAGTTAGACTTGATAGTTTTGTTTTATTATCTTGTCTGTTTTCTATGTAAACTTGGGGATATATAAACCAAGTGCAGCAAGTAGAACAACAACCAAGTAGACTAAGAAAATACATTCTCAGAGAAACATTTGTAAGCTGTATCCTATAGTATTTCTCTGCAAGTTTTAGTTGTTCATACTTGTAAGTAGCTGTGAGCTCATTTGAGCTACACAGGGTTCTCTCTTGATATATATATATATATATGGTGGATTTGAAGTTTTAAAGACTTGTATTTTTATTACTTGTGTTTAGATTTCTATAATTCTGTCATTCCGTACCTTGCAAATCAAACACTTATATATATTATCAGAACCATTTTTCATAAATCTCAAAAAGAAGCCAGAATTACATTCAACCCCCCTTCTGTAATTCTTGTTGTATTGTTAGGGAATAACAATTGGTATCAGAGCAAGCTCTTAAAGTACAAAGAGTTTAAAGATCACAACAAAACAGCAAGATGAACAAGAAGGATGTTGGAGTCAAGATTCCATTTCTGGACAAAGACAATTATCACCACTGGAAGGTGAAGATGCACCTACATCTTCTTTCTCAAGATGAGGCCTATGTGGATTGCATAGAGAGAGGTCCTCATGTGCCAATGAGAGCTGCAACAGGCAATGAACCATCTGTTCCCAAGCCTAGGCATGAATGGTCAGATCCTGATATTGAGCAAGTCAAGAAAGACAAGAAGGCCAAGAATATATTATTCAATGGATTTGATGGTGATATGTTTGATAACATCATTAACTGCAAATCAGCCAAGGAGGTTTGGGACACTATTTCGATTATCTATGATGGTACTGAGCAAGTAAGGGAAAATAAGATGCAGCTGCTAATTCAGCAATATGAGCACTTTTATTGTGAAGATAATGAGTCTCTCACTGACATTTTTAGTAGGTTTAAAAAATTACTAAATGCTCTGAAGTTGCGTGGAAGAGTCTATCAGACAAAAGACTCCAATCTCAAGTTTCTTAGATCTCTTCCAAAGGAATGGAAACCAATGACAGTCTCACTGAGAAATTCTCAGGATTACAAGGAGTTTACCTTGGAGAGACTATATGGCATCCTAAAAACTTATGAGCTTGAAATAGAGCAAGATGAGAGGATGGAGAAAGGAAAGAAGAAAGGAGGGTCCATAGCACTGGTTGCTGAGTTGGAAAAAGAGAAGGAGGTGAATGTAGAAGTTGTTGAGTCTACTTCAAAGGTCTGTGAAAACAAGGGCAAGGGGATGGTAGCAAAAAATGAAGATTCTTTGAGCCAAGATGATATGGATGATATTGATGAACATCTTGCATTCCTTTCTAGAAGATTTGTCAATCTCAAGTTCAAGAAGAACTTTAGAGCAGCTAAGCCAAATAGAAACATGGTGGATAAAAATCAAAATTCAAATGTTTCAAATGTGGCTTGGCAGGGCACTTTGCCAGTGAGCGTGGAAAGTCAGATTCCAACAAGAAGAAGTTTGAGCCTGTGGATTATAAATAGAAGTATTTTGAGTTGCTCAAACAAAAAGAAAGGGCTTTTATTACACAAGAAAATGGCTGGGCAGCAGATGGTTTGGATGAGGATGAAGATGTCATATATGTCAATCTAGCCCTAATGGCCAAGTCTGATGAAACAGAAATAAGTTCTTCAAGTAATCAGGTAATCACCACTAATCTAGCACATTTATCTAAAGCTGAGTGTAATGATGCAATTAATGACATGTCTACAGAATTATATCATTTGCGTGTTACTCTTAAGTCTCTCAGTAAGGAAAATGCTAAAATTAAAGAAAACAATCTGTTTTTAAGTGAGAGGAATAATATGCTAGAGTCTCAGTTTATTGAATTTGAAAAATTGAAAATTGAGTGTAAAATTGCTAAGGATGAATTAACTGAGTCCTTGAAGAAATAAGAGATTTTTAAGAAGCAACTTGAACGAGAACATGAGGTGATTAAGGCATGGAAATCATCCAGAGATGTTCATGCTCAAATCACTAAAGTTCAAGGTATTGAGTCCTTTTCTGATGCAACCTAGAAAAAGAGTAAAGAGAAGCTAGAATACAATTTGGTTAAAGGATTGTTAACAGATGTGGACTCGGCGGATGATGAGAGTCATTCGGTCGGATAATCAAAAGGATTATCCGTCGAGTGACATAAATCTTCATCCGTCGGCTGTGGGAGAATCAAGTCAAGTGAAGAAGGAGAAGAAAGTGAATGTTGGTCATCTGTCTATCAAGCAATTGAATGACAAATTAGAAAAGATTGAGGTTAAAATAGAAACTAAAAAGAAAAATAATAGAAATGGGAAAGTAGGAATTAACAAACATAACAACCACACACCTGATAAATATGCTCCAAGAAAAATATGTGTTAAGTGTGGTAGTGTTAATCATCTGTCTGTTAATTGTAAACTTGCTATGCCTACTCCCATATCTGTACCACCTTCTTTTCCCAACATGAATGCCATGCCTTCTATGCCTATGAATGCTATGTCTGCACAGAATATGAATGCACAATTTGCTAATATGCCATTTGCACCCAATCCTTATTATGCTGCACTTAGTATGCCTCAAATGCCATTTAGCATGCCTTACTGGAATAACATGTTTGCAAATAGCATGCCATTTCCTGTTAATCAAAATGTGCATGATAATTCTGTTTTAATGACTGGTTTCAAAGGTCTAACTAAGATGACTAAGGATGAATCTGATATCCCCAAGTCAAATGAGATCAAACCTAAGAAACAAAAGAAGAAAGCTAACAAGGCAGGACCCGAGGATACTTGGGTACCAAAATCAACTTGATTTGGTTTTGATGTGTGCAGGGAAACAGAAAGAATATGTGGTACTTGGATAGTGGTTGTTCAAGACACATGACTGGAGATTCTACTCTGCTCACAGAGTTCAAGGAGAGAGTTGACCCAAGTATTACTTTTGGAGATGACAACAAGGGTTATAGTGTGAGATATGGCTTGATTTCTAAAGACAATGTCATCATTGAGGAGGTTGCCTTAGTGGATGGTCACAAGCACAATTTGTTGAGTATCAGCCACCTTTGTGATAAAGGCAATTCAGTAACCTTCAATTCAGAAGCCTGTGTTGTGACAAACAAAAGGAGCAACAAAGTGGTTCTCGCTGGAGTGAGAAAAGGAAATATGTACCTAGTTGACTTCAACTCATCAAATGCAGAATCCGTTACTTGTCTTCTCAGTAAAGCAAGTCAAGATGAAAGTTGGCTATGGCACAAAAAGCTGTCCCATCTAAACTTCAAGACCATGAATGAGCTTGTCAAGAAAGAACTGGTTAGAGGTATTCCTTAAGTGGAGTTTTCTAATGATGGACTGTGTGATGCTTGTCAGAAAGGAAAGCAGATCAAAGCATCATTCAGAAAGAAGCTTGATTCAACAATTGAAGAACCTCTGCAAATGCTACACATGGATTTGTTTGGACCAGTCCATGTGTTGTCCATCTCAAGGAAAAGATTTTGCCTAGTAATTGTAGATGATTTCTCAAAGTTCTCTTGGACATATTTCCTAAAATCTAAAGATGAGGCTAGTGAAATCATCATCAATCACATAAGGCAAGTCAACAATCATCCTGATTTTAAAGTTAGAAGAATCAGGAGTGACAATGGAACTGAGTTCAAAAATTCTGTTATGAGAGCATTTTGTGAAGATAATGGGATTATGCATTAGTTTTCAGCAGCAAGAACTCCACAACAAAATGGAGTAGTGGAAAGAAAGAACAGATCACTTATTGAAGCTGCAAGGACAATGCTTGAAGAATCAAAGTTACCAACATACTTCTGGGCTGAAGCTATAAATACTGCATGCTACACTCAGAATATTTCTTTTTTTAATCAAGCAAAGTGTATGACACCATACCAATTATTCAAGAACAAGAATCCAACTCTAAATTTTATTCATGTCTTTGGCTGCAAATGCAATATCTTGAGAAATCAAACGGATCAAAATGGGAAGTTTGATGCTAAAGTAGATGAAGGAATTTTTGTTGGATATGTTGTTGGTAAAGCATACAGATTTTACAATCTAAGAACCAACATTGTTATGGAATCAATACATGTTGTGTTTTATTATAAGAATATTGAAGGACTGCAAGATGGAGATTACCATGAGAGCCTCAAATTTGATAATGTGGAGATGGTTAGTGATGATAGTGATGTTGAAAGTGATCAGGAAACAATGATAAAGGATATTGCAGAAAAATCTACTACTAATGGAGCACAAAATTCAACATATGTCGAGTTGCAAAATGCTTCATCCATCGGTAGACAATCTGCTTTATCCGTCGAGAGATAATCAGCTTCATCCGTCGAAACTCAAAATACACCATCCGTCGGGTCATCAAAAGATTATGAAAGTCAGAATAGATCACTCACAGAAAGTTCTCATTTCTCAAATCAAAGATCCATAAACTCAGGGGAAGTTTCTAATAATCAAAACTCAATCACACATCAAGACAACAATGAGGCCTCTTCATCTAGAGCTAATCTACCTCAACAAAGAAAATGGACAAAGGATCACCCCTTTGAGCTCATCATTGGTAATGTATTTTCTAGAGTTCAAACAAGGAGAGCAACTCAAGAAGAATGTCTATATAGCAGCTTCCTATCTAAGGAAGAACCAAAAAAGGTAGAAGAAGCTTTATTGGATCCTGATTGGATTTTAGCTATGCAGGAGGAGCTAAAACAATTTGAAAGGAATAAAGTATGGAAGCTGGTACCCAAGCCTAAAGGAAAGAATCCAATAGACACCAAATGGGTATTCAGAAACAAGATGGATGAAAATGGCATAGTAGTCAGGAACAAAACTAGATTGGTTGCTAAGGGTTATTGTCAACAAGAAGGAATAGATTATGATGAAACTTTTGCTCCTGTTGCAAGACTTGAAGCCATCAGAATTTTTTTAGCCTATGCAGCCCATGCCAATTTCAAGGTCTATCAAATGGATGTCAAGAGTGCTTTTCTAAATGGAGATTTGGAGGAGGAAGTCTATGTCAGTCAGCCTCCTGGTTTTGAAGATCCAAATTTCCCAAATAATGTCTATTATCTTTTGAAAGCACTCTATGGACTGAAGCAAGCACCTAGAGCCTGGTATGACACTTTATCAAAGTTCCTTTTGGAAAATCACTTCACAAGAGGTATTGTGGATAAAATTTTATTCTTTAGAAATGTTAATGGGCCTAGTATACTTGTTCAAATCTATGTAGATGATATTATAGTTAGCTCTACAGTTAAAAAAATTTGCAAAAAGTTTGCCAAATTGATGCAAAGTAAGTATGAAATGAGCATGATTGGAGAACTAACTTACTTTCTTGGTTTACAAGTTAAGCAAGTTAGTGATGGAATATTCATTAGTCAAACTAAATATATTCATGATCTTTTAAAGAAGTTTGATCTAATGGATTACAAATCTGCAAAAACTCCCATGACCACTGCAACTAAGCTTGAATTAAACACTACTGAAAAGAATGTGGATATTTCAAGTTATAGGGAAATGGTTGGTTTACTTCTGTACTTAACAGCTAGTAGGCCAGATATAATGTTTGCTACTTGTCTTTGTGCTAGATTTCAGGCTGATCCTAGAGAATATCACTTAGTAGATATTAAGAGGATTTTCAGATATCTCAAGGGAACACTAAAACTTGGCATTTGGTACCCTAGAGATTTTGGTTTTGATCTAACTGGTTATTCAGATGTAGATTATGCAGGTTGTAAAATAGACAGAAAAAGTACAACAGGAACCTGTCAGTTTCTAGGAAACAAGCTTGTGTCCTGGTTCAGTAAAAAGCAAAATTCAGTTTCTACTTCTACAGTTGGAGCTGAATATATTGTTGCTGGTAGTTGCTGTGCACATATTCTATGGATAAAAAACCAATTGTTGGACTATGGTCTACAAGTGGATAGGATTCATATTTTTTGTGATAACACAAGTGCAATTTCCATCACTGAAAATCCAGTACAGCATTCAAGAACAAAGCACATAGACATCAAGTACCACTTCATAAGGGAATATGTGATGAATGGTACTGTGGGACCGCATTTTGTTCCAAGTAAAAAATAGCTTGCAGACATATTTACCAAACCACTGGATGAATCCACCTTTTCAAGGTTGGTAAGTGAGTTAGGTATGCTTAATTATTCTTGAATCATTTCAGATATTTTGCAAGTTGTAATACAGCCAGAAATTTAATTGATTTTTCAGTTTTGGATGAAATTTTGGCTAAGTCAAAATTTACATCCCGACGGATGATCATTATCCATCGAGTTCGATCATCCTTCGAAATACAATTTGTTAATAAAATCAATTATTTTTCTGGAATATTTTATAACTCGACGGATAACTGATTATCCTCATACGTCGAATTGTCTCAATCCTAGCTGTTAATTCTCTGAACATTATACATCGAGTGTACTTACAGCTTGTAAGCATGACACGACGGATAAGTGACAGAATTTTTTACAGTTTATTTTTTTTAAACGGCTATTTTGGGCAATTTTTATTGGTCGCTTTACTTTACTTTATTATTTTTGACAGTTATTTTCTGAGATAGTATAAAAGCAATTTCACTTTTATTCATTTTTTTTATCATTCTCAAGATTCAATTGCTCTAATTTCTTTCTTCTCAAAAGCAAATTCTCTCTCTGCAAATTCCAAACCTCTAACAATGACACCTGTAGTGAAAATCATGTCTCAAACCGGTTTTATCTATGAGAAAAACAACTTCTCAGCCTTGGTGAACAAGGAGATTCAACAGTCTGGTGACTATCACAAAATGATGGATTTTATGAAGAACTGTAAACTCAACTATGCCATGCTGGAATCACCAACCATTTACCGTGAGGTTGTTGAAGAGATATGGACAACTACAGTATACAATTCGATAGACAAAACCATCACATTCACTCTGAAAGGTAAGCAGTTTTGCATAAATAGTGATATTGTTAAAGCGTGCTTCAAGATTCTTGATAATATTGTAACTGCTCCACACACAGACACTGACATTGTTAATATGCTTAATTCCATGGGCTATGCACTTACTACTTTTAAATTTAGTGAAGTTAGGAGGTTGGGTCTTAGGAAGGAATGGAGTTATTTGTGTGATGTAGTAACTAAGGTGTTTTTTTGGTAAAGTTAGTAACTTTGATTCTATAAACATTTCTATGCTTAACATGCTTTACAGGCTAGTTACTGATAAGTACTTTAATTTCAGTGACTTGGTTTTTTTGAGTTAGGCTTTAAGTTAGGAGAGGTCAATAAGACAGGTAGAAGTGTCTATTATGCTAGATTTTTCATGATGCTTGCTAACCATCTTGTTGAGGAAATTGTAATTAAGAACCCAACCAACAAGCTGAATTGTTGGGTTCAAGAAAGAAGGTTAATTGCAGATCTAAACAGAGCAAACCATCACAAGGAGGTACCCTTATTCTACTTTCCAGTAATGGAGGGACCTCAGGTAAATGAGGTAATTTCTTCCGTCTCCACTCTTCCAACCTCACAAATTTCTTTGCTTTCTAGTATAGCAATGGAAACTGTGTCAACGACCCAACAATTGCCTACCCAAGCTACCAAACCATCAAAAGTTCCTAAATCCAAATCTAAGAAAGCCCCCTTTGATTTCTTTCAAAAGAGATCAGTTGTAAAATCTACCAAGCCTAAAGAGGGGAGTGTGAAGGTGGGTAAGAAAGGTGAGGGACAGGGTCAAAGAAGCCCTAAAAATAAGGATGGAGAGGTGAGAGTTTCCTAGCCTAGACACACTGCAATTTCTCAATAAACTGCAGTGCTTAATAAGGATACTAGCTTATTACTGGTTTCATCCTCCCAAAAGGATGTTACCATTGATACAAGCTCTCAACCAAGAGCACAGGACAAAATGGTAAGGGACACAAGCTGACCCCAAACTTATACTAGAAAGAAGAAACCAAAAACCCTTGGGGATGCACAGGGTTCACACACTGTGTAAACTGGTGCTAAGGACACAGTCCCTACACCTTCTCAAAGTCAGGTTGATGTGGCTCCAATAAATGTGGAGTCACAGCCAAAATCTTTAATAATTGAAGCACCTGATACACCAAATTCCCCCACGCACTCATTGGATGTTGACATGATAAACACATCACTTCCAAATTCTCCATCTTTAACTCTCTTGGAGAAGACAAAAATCCATGCAAGTGAGCATCATCTTTTAGATGATTTGTTGGCTCACTTGCCATTTCTTTCTGAGACTGTTGAGACATCTGTGCCAAAATTTTCATCAATCTGCATAGAGTCCACAATAGTCTCCACTCCAAACTCAATTATTTCTTCTATCCCGATGGATATCTTTTATCCGTCGAGTAGTGATTGTATCCCGACGGATAAGCTTAACTGCAGTCATCCGTCGGATAGTCAAACTGCTAACTCGATGGATATTCCTCATATGTCGGGTATCTAGCTGCATCCTCCCAAAAGGATGTGGTAATTGAACAAAGCTCTCAGCCAAACTTATGCCAGAAAGAAGAAATCAAAAACCTTTGGGGATGCACAGGGTTCACACACGGAGCAAACTGGTACTAAAGACACAATCACTGCACCTTCTCAAATTCAGTTTGATGTGGCTCCAATAAATGTGGAGTCACAGCCAAAATCTTTAGTTATAGAAGTACCTCACACACCAAATTCTCCCACAAACTCTCTGGATGTGGATATGATCAACACATCAATTCCTGATTCCCCTTCTTTAACTCTGTTGGGGAAGCCAAAATCTAATGCAAGTGAGCATCATCTTTTAGATGATTTGTTGGCTCACTTGCCAATTCTTTCAGATACTGTTGAAACATTTGTGCCCAAAATCTCATCAATATGCACAGAGTCCACAATAGTTTCAATTCCAAGTTCACTCATTTATACTCTCTCGATGGATATTGTTCATCCGTCGAGTAGTGATTGTATCCCGACGGATAAGCTTAAAAGCAGTTATCCGTCGGATAGTCAAACTGCTAACCCGACGGATATCCCTTATCCGTCGAGTGTCTCTGTACAGCTTCAAATTTATCAATTATCTCAAGTGCAGAAGACTTAGTGGTAGTACAGTCACTCTTAGGGTTGAGGGAAGAGAGTGTTATGAGTGAGAGTCTGGGTTGCTCCCAGGAAAAAGGAGAGGAAAAGAGTGATCCAATGCAGTCCATTTCTTTAGGACTGGAAAAAGTGAGTGAGAGGAGTCCCACCTTAGATGGTGAAGGTGAGGGTGTGAGGGTGGGGAGCCAAGGTGAGACCTTGATGCAAGAAAAGAGAGATAACGAGAGAAATGCAGGTACAGGAGATATAAGGGTGAATGTCATTGCAAGTGAGTTAATGAATGTCCAGGATACAAACAGGGATGGACTATTTCAGCCAAGTCAAGATGTTATAGACTCTACCTCCTTAGATGTTGAGACATTTACTCACCCTATTCAAGCATATCAACTTCTAGCCGGACAGGGCAATGACAATTCATAAATGATGCTCAATTTGGTGCACACTACACAGTCTATGCAAAGAGCAAAGGATGCAATCACATCTCTGCCCTCTACAGCTGGTGATATTGACTATGAGACTGGTGGTTCAGAAGATTTCTTTGGTGGTGAGGATGCAGAAAGTGAAGAAGGGCCACTGGACATAGGGGAGAAGCAGGCCCTAGTTCCAGATCAGGCATGCCATCATGGGCCCTCTCAAAAAAATGTGATGAACACCATTTCAAGACAAATTTCATCCAACTGATCAGTCAAACACACTCTACTCTTCAATCAACAACAAATGCCAGCTCCAAGAAGCTTCTGCAAGCACATCTTGCTTCTCTTCAATTGCAACAAATCCAAGGTTTTCAACATACTCGGGATGTCACCTCTATCAAAGGTGAAATTGATCAAATGAAGAGGGACATTTCTGACAGATTGGATTCTAAACTTCCAGAAGCTACTATGCTTGACATTAAGAGACAACTCAGGAAGAATTTTGATCTTGCCTCAAAGATAAATTCCTTGGATACCAGAATGAAAGCAATGGAAGCCTTTTTAACAACAATTCATCTCCACCAAGCACAACAAACAGACTTGCTTCAAAGGCTAGTGGCAGCACAAACCTCCTCTTCTACTCAACTTGCTGATAACAAAAAGAGGGAGAAAGAAACCTCTTCTAAGGGGGAGAAAGAAAGCTCAATTGTCTTATTCAGTCAAGGGGAATCAAGGAGTGAGGGGGAGCAAAAAGTGCTCAATGTTCAAGTAAGTAAAACAATTATGCCAACAATTATTTTTACAAAGCCATCTGCTAAAGATAGCATAGATCTAATCAAAGAAGCAGCAACCAGTTTGAGAGCAGCTGAGAAGAAACAATTGAGTCCAATCAATTGGAAGAAAATTGATGAGAACATCCAGAAGATATTTGGCCCTACACAGAAGCCAGACAAAGCTTTTAATCATCACTCTAAAGTCATGAAAATCTCTGTGAATGATATAAGTATGAATTATCTGGAAAGGGGTAAAACTTCCTGTGTCAGGTCTCCACAGAAAGATCTTATCATGAAGGCCAAATGGAACTATCCTAAGATTTTAGACAAGAATCCTATGGATACAGTGTTTAAGACACCAAAGCCAGATGAAAAGAAACTGTTGTCAAGATCTATTAAATTCTACAAGGATCCAGCTGATTCAGCATTGAAAATAAGAATTGCCAAAATTTATAGAAATGATAAGGAGATTTGTGTGGTAGTTGGACACCCACTATTTTTGGAAGCTAAGAAGGAAGAGAAAGAAAGAATCAGGCTAGAGAAGAAGCAAGCTGCTTTGGATGCTAAGAAGAAAAAGCAAAAGAAAGAACAAGCTGCTATCTTGGCCAAACTTCAAGCTGTAAAAACCACTACGCACATCCCTGTATAACCAACTGTAATTACTGAACCTAAGGATCTGAAAATGCAAGAAGAATCACAGCAGAAAAGGAGATTTGGATACAAACTCCATTCTAAGAGGAAAGTGAACTTTAATGATGAGGAATTGGAAGATCAGTTTCCCAAAAAGCCTACAACTACAACTCAGACATCAAAACCCTCAGTGGTATTTGAAGAATTCAAAGTGGTTGATCCAACAAGAAATATTCATGGTGAACCAATTGTTCCCAAGGATGAGCCAGTAGACTGGGATAGTTTACCAATTCCTGAGCTAAATTTTCCTATCTTCAAAACAAAGAAGACAAAGACTAGAGCCAGCAAGAAAGTGAAGCCTGTATCTCTCAAATCCAAAGCTCTAATCAAATCCCAACCCACTGTCAACAAGAGAGATCTCATGTACATTTGTGATATCAAGGAATTTTCAGACTTGAATCTCTACTTGAATGAATTGGAAGAAGTAAGAGGAATTGATGCTTACAGACATTTTCCTGAAAGACTGGTATCTAAATACAAGGGAGGGAAAGAGATGACATGGCCTCTTCACAGGATTCTACAAGAAAGCCAATCTGTTCTGATTAAAGTCTACTCATCCTTCAAGAAGAACTTTGGATACAATGTGACTGTAAGAAGAATAGTTTTAAAGAGAATTGAGGAACTAAGGAGTACTAGAGCCAAAAATGCATTTCCAAAAACTCTATCTATTCCCTTTACAGGAAAAAGGGTGCATCTAAGGCCCTACTGGCTGATGGAATTCATGGATGACCAAGGTGTTAGAAGATTCTTTAGATTGGAGGACCAATTGAGTATCTCTAACAATGAGACTCTTTTGGAAATGCAGGAAATGCTAGATCTCTCAAAATCTGATGAACTTGAGTTCCATAGACAACTCCAAAATCAAAATGAAGAAAACAACAGAAGGCTTGGAAAGAAATCCAGACAATCAAGGAAATAAATCTATCTGCTCAGACTAGAGGAGCACCTTGATAACAATTGCGAGCAATCTCTTTGTGTACTTTGCATTGTTCAATTTTCAGCAAATTTGTAGCACTTATTAGTTTTATCTACTATTTTTTAATCTATATCTTTAGGATGTTTTGTTATCATCAAGTTTCTCTTAATTTATGGCTACAATTCCAGTAGACATAAATTGGGGGAGATTGTTAGGAATATGTTGTGTACTTGATGATAAGCCAAGCAAAACACCTTAGTAGATTTAACTTAGTGAATTTTGTAGCACCTGTAACACCCCCAGATCCGGGGTCGGAGATCCGGGTCGTCACGGTCCTTCTTTCCACAATATCACTTCACTTAATTAATAATAATAACCTTATGTTGTGACCCCACACTAACACACACCACAACCCGTTATAGTCTCAGAGATGAAATTTAAATAAGTACAAGTCTTTGAATCCACAATTTAAAAGTTATTACAACCCAAAATGATTACTTGATAAATTTACAGTTAATTGCCATTATCTGCCACAAGTTATAATTATACATAATTTGATTCTCAAAAATAGAATGCCTGATCTACCAATAGATCTACCTCTGCAGCTATAGCAGCCACAACATCATCGGGAAGATGCGGGACGCTTCCCACGCGCTTGCGCTGGGTCTGCTGGAGTCTGGCCATCTTTCCTAACTGTTGTTGTGTGATGAAGAAATAAAGCATGAGTGAGCCTTACAACTCGCAAGATAATATATAGTGATAACAATAATATAAGTATCTAAATGGATACTTATTAGAATCTTTTATCATGAGTAAGATAATTACTTACTAGATATAAGTAAAAACAAGGGATGAAGTGACCAAATACTTCACTATACTTATATCATTTTTAGAAATCTACTTGAACTACTACTATTCAAAGTATAATAAGATTCACGAGGTCATCCCATAGATTAGACCACAAATAAAACTTGAAAATATTTGATCTTTGAAATATTTTGAAAAGAATTGAAGTTACAAGATACTTCATTCAATGGATACACCAATAAAAATGTTTGACCCTGTCAATGCTTCGACAACCACCCATTAGTAGCCTTTCGATCGAAATGCTACGGGTAGTGTTGCAGAATTATCCAAATGGATGATGAACTCATTACGGGAGTTTGCCGCGCCAGGAAGACCACTTACGATGATCAGTCGTAGTAGTACAACCCCACCATTTTCTACATGTAGAGGAGAACCTGTCGGATTTACTTGTCAACCGAACACTGAACTCCTAAGGAATGGACCGCCTTAGCGGAACTTCCAGGCCATTTGGGCCAATATAATAAGGCTGGGCCGGCGCCACTCGACCACTTACACCACTCCTAGTTCAGATGAAATCCATGACTCTGAAACATAAAGCTCGTTCCCCCTTTCCCCAAGTAGAACTTGTTGATACGGCTCCACCAAGAAGTCGTATCTAGTTGGAAAGGAAAACTCACCGATATTTCCCAGGCGATGCCTGTTAATGGACTAACTTGTTCCAAGAATTTTACTTCCCGAATATTGGGTAAGTAATCAAAAACTCTTTTATCAAGACAGCAACCTTGTTGCGAATATAAAACACACCACCGAGCCGGATCCCTCAGGTTTTGAGCGAGTATTTAAATCCCCTTTTTAAAAGGAAGATCTTAAATATAAAAATAGTTTTGGGATCTGCTCTAACTTTTGAAAATCATTTTAAAGACTTGAAAACCCTTTAAAGAGTGTTTGGAGTAAAGCTGATTTAATGAAGTAAATCAGTCCCCAGAATATTTAAAAAAATGACTGAATATTATTATTTAAATAATATTCCCATAAAGAATAATCTTTATAAAATAATTGAAGTAGAAGTATTAAAACTTATACTTGAAATGAGTATTAAATAACCAAAGATATACTTATATGAAAGTACTATCTTTATTTGAATAATCGAAAATAAGTTTGATTCTTTACACCTTATTCTTTAATAAAATAAAGAACAAATCTCAGCAAATAATCGGAGTCATAGATACTCAAATGAATATTCAAATAATATTCATTAAATAATATAAACTGAGTCATAAGCCCTCGAATGAATATTCAAATAATATTCATTAAATAAAATAAAGTGAGTCATGCATCCTCAATTGAATATTCAAATAATATTCATTTAATATAAAGGAGTCATACGCCTTCGAATAATATTCGAAACAATATTCAATAATAAAATAAAGTTAAAGTTATCGAATAAACCTTATTCGATTAATAGTTTTGAAAACTATGACCATATATATATATATAAGTATATATATATATTTATATTTATATCCATATATACAAAATCTACTCGGGATCCTCGACTCCCGGTTTTAGAAAATATTTCCACCTTTGGGTCCCTATACTAAGGGTATATGCAAATTACCGCTATCCTCTAGCATAGGTATTGTCAACAATTATATATGGAAAGAATACAAAACAGGCATGCATATATATATACCATAGCAGCATGCTTCAATATATATAACAACATTTGCTAATTAACCAACATGCATCTATCGCAAGATAATGCAAATACATATATTCATCACAACAACAGTTATAACGGGTAGAAAACTTGCCTGAGCGACTTGGGGTGATAAAAGGCTCGGGACGAGTCTGGTAACCTATAAACAATAAGTAAGTTGGAATTAAACCAAAGTCACTTGTAAATCTATACTTTAACTAACTTAGACTCTAACGCTTATTTTGCGCTTATTGATTCTCTTAAGTCACTCGAGTACCCTCGGCTCCACCATTTTTAATAAATTAACCATTACGAGTTTTAAAGCGATTCCTTCGCGAGTGTCTTACCAACTGCCTAACACTCTTACCATAATTGTTTCATACATTAATTAATCCTTTTTGGTCTTTAACCTATGTTTCAAAGTAAGGTGAGGGGAAATGATTCGTTCGCGAAACGCCGTTACTTGAAACGGTCGTTTCTTCTAAACCGTACATCGGAATCAAACGAACTACATATCAAAACGAAGCTCGTAACATGAACTATCTAAACATGGAAATGGTCATAATCTAGCAGGGAGTTCTCGGGTCCAAATGTTATGAACAAAAGCAGTCCAAAGAAAATCGGACGTTACGACGGCTATGTTTACGCGATTACCAATGTTTAAACTACTCCAATTAACCACCAACCAACTCATAACCATCAATACAACAAAACTTCACCGAAACCATACCACATCAGTCCATAATCTCCAAGGGTTTCAACTCAAACAACCACAATCAAGACCTATGAACTATAATCAAGCTTCAATTACCAAAACACTTCCAAATCAAACCAAACTACTAATAATCACAATCCATGCTTCTCATTTCACAAAACCAACCATTAAACTTACTAACAAATAAAGTAAAGGCTAGGGTTTGAAGTTTATACCTTCCTTGGGAGGTGTTAAGTTGCTAGGAAGCCTTAGGGAGCCTCCTACAAGCTTGATCTTTCCAAAGAAATCAAGAACACAAAGTTAGGCTTTGAAGTTTCTAAAAGTCCGATTTAAAGAACTGTAAAAATGAGGGTCTTACCTTGATTATTTGGACGAGACTTGTGAAAAAGAGTTGTAGGTCATCTCAATACCTTTCCAATGAGCTATAGAACACAATATTTGAGTGAGAAATGAAGGAGATACAGCAGTTTTAGTGTGCTGGTTCTGTTTTGGCCGAGAGCATGAAGAACAATGCCTTGGTTTCTTTTTGATTTTGATGAAAAATAATTTGCTTGGCTTGGTTGGTTTGATTTTTGTGTTTGTTTTAGTAAATTACCTACTTGCCCTTGATTTTGTGTGGTTAAAAAGCCACCACATCTCCTTCCTTCCCATGTCATGCTTGTGTCATCCTCATGATGTCATCCTCCCCTCCTTGTCCTCTTCTCATTGGTTGGGTGACATCATCCTCTCTAATCCCTTTGATTAACTTCCTAATTGTTTGCCTAATGACCGCTGATCTGTTATACTGTTCGCTTAACTTTCGTTTTCGTTTATCGTTTGAGGGATCATACCCGGGATCTTATTACTTAGGTTCCCTTAACCTTTCTCAATACATTATATTCCTTTTTATGATCCTCTATTATAATCCTTTAATTTAAATCCTTTTATCCTGTTACCTTATACTCAATTCTTTCCGTATCTATTGGATTTCCGGGAAAAATCAAAGTCTTCGGATTTGGATTCTGACGATCTTTACATACACTTATATCCCATATAAAGTACTAATAAAATCTCAGAATATCCATATCAGAACCCCTATATATTGTGGCATGAAAAGTTTTCTCATTCAGCAAAAACACTATTCATAAGGGTTTCAAAATTTCCCAAAAATTGGGGTTATTACAGCACCCGACGGATGATCAATTACAGTCCTGAAGGATGATTCAATATAGTCCCGATGGATGACTGATTGATATTCATCGGGTGAGTAGCTTATGTAACAATAAGTCATGTAGCACATTTCTGCAAACAACTTTGTATAGATTCTGCAGTAGCTTTGTAGATGTGCAGAATAGGTTGATTAAGTGTAAATAAAAGATGTCTTGCAATTCTGCACAAATGAAATGGAGTCAAGTGATAAATGGCTACCCGACGGATGATCAACAAAGCTACCCTACGAATGATCAACAAGGCAACCCGGCGGATAACAAGCATGTACCCGACGGATGATCAATTCAAACATCTATTGACAGTGACAACATAGTCACATGCGTTGGGTGTTTGCAAAAGGAATGTGGCAGCCTGTTTAGCAGGAAAATGAGAACAAATAAGCATTACCATTTTCATGCAAGCTATGAAGATTTTCAAAGATGGAGGAATAGAGTAAAAAAGTAGCATAGAGTTAGACTTGATAGTTTTAGTTTATTATCTTGTCTTTTTGCTAGGTAAACTTGGTGATATATAAACCAAGTGTAGCAAGTAGAACAACAACCACGTAGACTAAGAAAATACATTCTCAGAGAAACATTTGTAAGCTGTATCATGTAGTATTTCTCTGCAAGTTTTAGTTGTTCATACTTGTAAGCAGCCGTGAGCTTATTTGAGCTACACAGGGTTCTCTCCCGATATATATATATATATATATCTGGTGGATACATTCAAATCTACCAGAAAGTTTTAAAGACTTGTGTTTTTATTACTTGTGTTTTGATTTCTATAATTCTGTCATTCCGCACCTTGTAAATCAAACACTTATATAAATTATCAGAACCATTTTTCATAAATCTCAAAAAGAAGCCAGAATTACATTCAATACCTCCCCCTTCTGTAATTCTTGTTGTATTGTTAGGGAATAACACTTACAGACGCGAACCTGATATTATCTGTCTTGCTCAGTGACCCGATTCCAGTCAGAAAACACATATCGTTTGCAAAAATCAGACACTGGACACAGATTTCACCAAATATGTTCAGTTTTTTTCAGAATTCGCATCGTATACAGTCTCCATAATAAAAATAAATTATATCATATATACTCACACAGCGATACATAAAACCATCACATGATTCTAAAATACATCACGAATATCATATATATATATATATAAATATATTCAAAATCATATATACAGGCATATACATGCACCAAAAATTATATATACATGCTCACTTATATCAAAATTGTAAACATACAACTGAATTAAAACATTTCGCAAGTAGCTCTGATGCCATTTGTTGGGTTTCATGACACAAACGCCGTGGAAAAATCAAAAATGAATATGAAAAACGAAACCCCAAACGCAGGATCCATGCGAAACAAGACATTTAATTCGGAGATTAGATGTTGACCTTAATAAAGCTTTCCTTCTGATTGTAATGAACGTACAGATTTTGATGAACCAACAAAGCAGCCCTCCTTTCGAAGATCTGCTCTCCAAGGTATCCACACGAACGCCCGATCGTCCAACGATCACCGGAGCCGGTATTAGCCAATTTGATTGCCTGTTTTCTCTTTCTCTCTAGCCTCTCTAGGATGTAGAGTTGCTAGGGTTTTCTCAAAAATGTGATGTGTCAACTAAACCCTAAAAATATACATCTTAATATATATATATATATAGGGAGAGAGGATTTGGGCCTAACCATAATTTAACAGGCTCCTAAAAGGGCCCATTCTGATTTTCAATTTATATTATTATTATATTCGAATTCTAATATATATATATAATTAATCAAGTCTCAATTAATTAATTATATAATTAAATTCGAATTAACAATAAAATATTTAAATTCATAATTTAAATAACACTCCGTTTTACACGTTCTTTGTGTGTGACCCTTTAGGTTATTATTACGTTGGCAATAATTTTATTTTCTAATAATAAAATTATAAACAATGAGTGGCATCTAGTAATACATCATTTCTCCCCAAGTAATAATAATAATTGATGATTCAATTAAACCTTTTGTGAATAATGTATAGTGTAATATAATCCCTTTAGCCTTATATTATAGATCAAACTCGAGACATGCATTGTGTCATCCTCTGCAAGCGTTTAATCCTTCTTTCCTTGATCATCGAGTAAACTATTAAATAAATCACTATTTGAGCACGGCCATGCATTTTATAGTCTTAATCAATCAAGAGGCCAATAATATCACTCATTTAATAAAGGAAGGATAAATCCCATCTAGATCATTTATATTTCTCATACGATTTATAATATACCCAATGTCTACTTTTATTATTACACTGTCAAGGATAACTTTCAATAGTATCAAAGTATATTAATTCTCGTATAGAAATATAATTATTTAAGGTCAAAGGACCAGTGCATCATTATCACTGTGAGATTAACTTATGACACTTTTAACATGTGGTATCTCATAACGGGTCAATCCAGCACCATGTATTTAATACATATGCCTATGTTTTGACTTTAGTATCACCATACCTATGATCAATGAGATGTGATCATCATTCTCGTGTACTTCCTTGCAGTTTCTGCACATTTATACAAATGTGAGAACCATATCCAGTATCTAATACCCAAGATGTAGAAGTAGACAAATTGACTTCTATAACATAAATACCTGAATCGGAAGCAGCAACATCAGCCTTGTTCTTCTTCAGATCCTCCAAATGAGCATGACAGTTCCTCTTCCAATGACCTAGTTTCTTGTAATAGTGACAATCACCAACCTTTGGAACACCAACTTTACGCTTCACAGCCTTGGTCGGATCAGGTTTCGGATTGACATTAGATTTAGATCCCATTTTCCTCTTGTCTTTCCATTTACCCTTTCCTTTGGCCTTCCCCTTATTCACCATCAACATGGGAGCAAGGGAGGCCTTCTGAATGTTGGTCTCAACAGTTTTCAAATTCGGTGGGGTTCTTATCTATCTCATTCATATTATAATTCATCATAAATTGAGAATAGTTGTTATTTAAGGATTGCAAAATTAGATCAATCTGGTGCTCCAAAGCAATCGGGGCACCCAATTTGGCAAGGTACTCAATATACCCTATCATCCTTAGAACATGCGGTCCATTCGGATCACGTTCTCCCTGCTTATATGCATGCAACCTTTCCTTCAAACATACGTTTAAGGTGCTCAATCATATCAAAAGAATCCATATTATCATGTTGTTTTTAAATTTCAACACTCATGGTCGCTAACATGAGACATTGGACATCCGTGTCATCATCGATATGTTTATGATAAACATTACATTAATTTCAAAGGATACCTATGACATAGAGCTTGCGCTCTTATTTGAGGACAATCCTCGAGTTCCTCTGCCAGTCAAGGAAGTTTGTTCCTGTCAGCTTGTCCTTCTCAAGGACTGATCGCACAGAGAAAATATTTGAATTGATTGCCATTTGATATCTACAATGTTTAAAATGCATAAGATAAATTAGTCTATAGATGATTATTAAATTATGTTCAAGTGATTATTCATATATATTCAAAATATATATCTCCCACTATTTTATCAAATTAATAGCCCTAACTATTAATTCAGAAAGAATATCTTCTATATACTTTCTAGTGAGCCAAGATCCAAATTTCACAACGTTTTAGTCCAACTTTGGCTTTACTCCTAAAACATGATTCAACAAAGTAGACAACATTTATCAATTATATCAACTATATAACTCTTGGATAGTTTAGTGGAACAACATTTATTCATATTAATCCAATAAATCTCACTAAACTCTATGCCTCTAAGTTCACAATCCTATTGTGGTAACTTAGTTAAGTCAAACCCAAAGGTCTAAAAAGTATCATATACTTCAACACGCCATCCCACGATAGATGGGAGTACTTCGCTCTGGCGAACCCACTACTTATCGATCTAGGGGTTAACACGTTGGACATATTGGAAGGCATCTAAACAACTTAATATAAACATTAGGGTTTTGTTAGTAATATAACGATCATGATCCCATCATAAAGAGATTTCAAATTTTTTCTTGAATAAAATACTTCAAATCAATACCCGTTAATGGTTTGATTTCCAGGTAGTTGATGAGTCACATCGGTCTCGCTTAAAACCCACAGTCGTACAAGTTCAATGAACCCGTTGTTGACAAAATCGCACCATGTCGGAAATAAAGAAGATTCGTATTTCATTCCATATTTCATAAACACGAGAATCTTATAATCGTTTATAAATTTTAAAATCTTGAGTCGTTACAGATTTTATCCTGTTTAGCAGACATGGCATGGGTGACGTATCTAATACATACATTCATGCATGATTAATCTAATTAAAGCATGCATCATTAGCTATTCTATTCATACATTCATACATCAATATGTAAAGCGCAGTATGTAAACGTGCTTGGTTATGGCATTTATCCTATGTGATCCTTTCAAGCTAATGAAAGGATCAAGGTCAATATTTGGTGAATAACATAAATACAATTACAATTACAAGTCTTCATTCTTCTTATCTCGATTGCTACTTCTCCTCTTGGATCATGCCTCCTTGAAGTACATTACATTAAAACAACCTATACTACTGTACTTACATAAGTAAACTTGAGTTACATTCGAGATAAACAAATTACAAAGAATAAATGACATGTAAGTCGTATTTAGAAACCAAAACCATAAATAAAAAACCATTAACTAAAGGGTCTTAAGGCCATAACCATACACCATGATATCACATGACACATAACAAAACACTTATAATCTTAACATGGTATCACATAGGGGTGTAAACGAACCAAACTGTTCGTGAGTTACTCGAGCTCGGCTCCAAAAATATTCGAATATGGCTCGAAAATAATCGAGCCGAGCTCGAGCTCGATCTTTTCAAATTTTTAACCGAGCCGAACTCGAGTTTCAAATTATTCGGCTCGTAAGGTTCGCGAGCCTTATCGAGCCTCTAGTATTTTTAATTTTTTTTATTATAAATATATTTTTAGGTAGATATTTAATATTTATTATATATTACTTATTTTTATCGAGCCGAACTCGAGTCGAGCCGAACATATTTCTAATCTTTTCTTAATATTGAATAAATTAATTCGAGCTTTCGAGCCGAACTCGAGCCTACCAAACCTTTTACGAGCCGAGCTTCGAACTTGAAATTAAAGGCTCGAGCTCGAACTCGAGCCCGAACTATTTTAATCGAGCTCGAGCTGAGCCTGGCAGTATTCGGCTCGGCTCGGCTCGGCTCGGCTCAATTACACCCGTAGTATCACATATCATAGTTCAGACTATATAATCAAACACAACATATTTACCAAAATTTAGAAAATTAAAATCAGCTTTATAAAAACTAAAAATTGCTTTTTCGAGGCCTGTAACGACATCCAATGGCTTACAGACGGGAACCTGATATTATCAGTCTTGCTCAGTGACCCAATTTCAGTCAGAAAACATATATCGTTTGCAAAAATCGGACACTGGACACAGATTTCACCAAATCTGTTCAGCTTTTTTCAGAAATCGCATCGTATACAATCTTCATAATAAAATTAAAATATATCATATATACTCAGATAGTGATATATACAACCATCACATGATTATAAAATACATCACGAATATCATATATTTATATTCAAAATCATATATACATGCATATACACGCACTAAAAATTATATACATGCTCACTTATATCACAATTGTAAACATACAACCAAATTAAAATGTTTCGCAAGTAACTCTGATGCCATTTGTTGGGTTTCATGACACAAACGCAGCGGAAAAATCAAAAATAAATATGAAAAACGAAACCCCAAATGCAGGATCCATGCGAAACATGATATTTAATTCGGAGATTAGATGTTTACCTTAATAAAGTTTTCCTTCTGATTGTGATGAATGTACAGATCTTGATGAACCAACACAGCAGCCCTCCTTTCGAAGATTTGCTCTCCAAGGTATCCACACGAACCCCCGATCGTCCAACGATCACCGGAGCCGGTACTAGCCGATTTGGTTGCCTCTTTTCTCTTTCTCTCTAGCCTCTCTAAGATGTAGAACTGCTAGGATTTTCTAAAAAATGTGATGTGTCAACTAAACCCTAAAAATATACATCTTAATATATAGGGAGAGAGGGTTTAGGCCTAACCCTAATCTTAATGGGCTCCTAAAAGGGCCCATCTGATTTTAGGTTTATGTTATTATTATATTTGAATTCTAATATATATACAATTAATCAAGTCTCACTTAATTAATTATATAATTAAATTCGAATTAACAATAAAATATTTAAATTCATAATCTAAATAACACTCCGTTTTAAACGTTCTTTGTGTATGACCCTTTAGGTTATTATTATGTTGGCAATAATATTATTTTCTAATAATAAAATTATAAACAATGAGTGGTATCTAGTAATACATCATTGCTCCCCAAGTAATAATAATAATTGGCGATTCAATTAAACCTTTCGTGAATAATGTACAGTGTAATATAATCCCTTTAGCCTTACATTATAGATCAAACTCAAGACATGTATTGTGTCATCCTTTGCAAGCGTTTAATCCTTCTTTCCTTGATCAATGAGTCAACTATTAAACAAATCACTATTTGAGCACGACCATGCATTTTATAGTCTTACTCAATCAAGAGGCCATGAATATAACTCCTTTAATAAAGGAGGGATAAATCCCATCTAGATCATTCATATTTCTCATACGATTTATAATATACCCAATATCTACTTTTATTATTACCTGGTCAAGGATAACTTATATTAATTCTCGTATAGAAATATAATGATTTCAGGTCAAAGGATCAGTGCATCATTATCACTGTTAGATTAATTTATGACACTTTAAATATGTAGTATCTCACAACTGGTCAATCCAGCACCATGTATTTAATACATGTATCTGTGTTTTGACTTTAGTATCACCATACCTATGATCAATGAGATGTGATCATCATTCAACAAACACACTAGTCTCAACGTATTTATTATTTAGAGAGTACGTTAGAGATTCTAGAAGAAAGAGAGAAGGTGTTAAACAATAAAGTTATAAAGTTAGTAAGAGTATTGTGGAGGAACCAAAGGGTTGAAGAATCATCCGGGGAGCTAGAAAGTGATATGCGAGAAATGTACCCTCTTTTGTTTGTTTAAGAGATTCTGAGGACAGAATCCTTTTAAGGGGGGAATAGTGTAATATCCGGGATATATTGTGTAATTATTTTTGTCAATAAATAAATATTCATGTTTATTATATGAATTTTGGTGAATTATTTGTTAAGTGGTATCTGTGTTTGGATGTTTAAATGTGATTAAATTTGAGTAATTTAATTTTTATATGTCCAAAATAAAGTATATATATTTTTGATTTTTTTTATTAATTTTATGTTATTAAATATAATTTTATAAAGGATTTATGAATTTAATAAATTATTTTTTCGAGTATTTATAAACTATTTGGTATAATCGGGAATCGACAAACTTCAATCGGTTTTACATTTTGAAAAGTCGGATGTCTCGGGAAAACTCCTTTCTAATCAAATTGGAATATTCCGAGCATTTTCTATGTTTTGACTTTTCCGATCCGGAGTACGGTTTTACCTGTGCGGGTCCTGGCGTAAAATTTTCAATACAATATTCATTCCAGTATATCGATAAAACCCGTATTTTTTAGAAACAAGATATTTTGATTAAAATATTATACTTTCTTCTCCTAATTCATGTAACCAAAGAGCTGAGACCAAGTCTGTATTTACAAAAAGCCTAGTTTTGATAATTATCCTAAAACCGGTACCGAATTGGATCTGTTTTATTAATACTTAGCGATTAAGTATTCTATTTTTATATCCGATATGATCCAACGTGGTACCAATATTCCATAAATATAAATAGCCTTTACCGTATTTTATTTTGTACAGATAGTCATTTGGAAACAGTAAAATATATAATTTTCAGAGAAAACCCCTAAATTTATAGTGTTTTTGAGAATCAAACTGCAATTTGAAGGTGTTATCAATATCCAATTCTGGAGTTCTGGTAATCAAAATAAAGGTATTGAAGAGTACTATCGGATTCTACTATCCATACTATTGTAGAATCAACTGGTAATTTTCTATAATTTTATTTAAATTTGAATTATTTTGGGATTAATTATGAATTTTTGATTTTGATGTTGTTTGTATGATTTGATGATTCATGTTTGTTAGATAATGAATTACACACAGAGGGGGAGGGTGAATGTGTTTTTGTATTTTTCTGCTTTTCTTGAAGTGTTTATGGTTATGAACAAAGTAAATTAAATCTTGTAGTGAGATGTGTTAATACTAAAATTAAGCAAGCAATAACAGTGGACACAAATCTTTCAAAACACACTTAATTTTATATTAAAATTAAGAATGTTTTACTACAAAATTTCTAGGCTGTTTGTTGCTAAAGAGCTTAGCTTCTTCCTTGATAGAATACAAGATTTTTTTGATCTCATTTGTTACATCTAACAAATCATCCAGTGTTTACTTTATAGAACAGTAAATACTGGTTATTACACAACATGCAACAGCATGTACTAAACCCTATTTTTAGATAATCAAATCTTTCCATTTCTGGCTTAATGTATCTTTGCTAATCTTGCACGCCTGTGACTTTACTTTGACAGTTAATCTTGGCCTTTGTTCTTGTACTCTTCAAGCTGCTTTTTGTAGACTTGTCAATCCAACTGATTAGATTGTTTGTTGATTGATAATCTTGGATATTGAACTGGTCTACACTTTGTACTTTGAGTTTTACCTCGAGATCTCCAGTTTGGCATATATAGAACTTGACATCTCGATAAGTATATTGGCTTATCGAGATCTCTAATCACTCTAAAGTTGTTTTGACTTATCGAAGTCTCTGAGTTCTCTATAAGAGAATTTGGCTTGTCGAGATCTCTCATTATTCTTCTGAGGCATGATCTTCTTGATCTTCTACCAGATAGAATTCTTAGGCTTGATACTGTTTACAGAAAAAGACTCTAGTCTGCCCTTGAACATTTTTATAGACTTAAGTGGTACAATACAAAATGCAAACTTAGATTACAATACAACTTACTTAGGGTTGTCAATTTTACTTAGTCTTGTTATTGTACAGGCACGTCTTGCACAACAATCTCCCCCAATTTGTGAGAATATTGCTTATCACAAACTCATGCCTGTTAATAAGACTAACCCCAAGATTCAATGGAAAATTAGACTAATACATAAAAATTCACTCAAATATATCATTTATACATCATGTGATTTCTTGAGTTTAAACAGTTACATACATCAAACAAAGACTGGGACTTTTGATTCTTCTCTAATTAGCTCATTTAGATATACAAGAATTTCAAGTTCCTCTATGATTGGTGTCCCTGTTAGAGCTTCCACCAGTTTGAGTCTGTCTTGCTTTGGATAACCATCTAACATCTCAATCCTAAACTTTGAGAATGAGCCAGCTTTTACATTTAGAAATCTTCCATCCTTGGAAATTCTGCTCATCCCTTTTGCATTGAGTTATTCTGATCTTTTGATATACATTTCAATCTCCTCATCATACTTCCTCTTCTTCTTCTTCTTCTCATATTCATCTTTATTCTTTGCTCTTCTTTCTTCCCTTGCAATCAACCATTCAGCTAAAACAGATCTTCATGCTCTTGTAACAGTATCCTTATCCTTTAGTAAACTTATCACTCTCTTAATTTCTGTGGATGAGAAAGTGTCCATTAAGTTACTGCCAAGAATTATGAAGGACCCATCTCCATAGTAGATTCTTACTTCCCTTAGGGTTACAACCCAGACTCTAACTATTTCCTCAGCTAGTTGTTGAAAATAATCTTCATCTGAGGTGTACCAATTTAGAGGTAGAAAATCACTTTGCTTGAAATAGTTCCAGATGGCCCTTTCAGTAACTTGCTCTTTTTCAGTATGCTTGGCTTTCTTAGGTTTCCTCCCAACAGACTTGTAGTTGACTCTGAGTGATGGCTTTATAGAAGGTAGGTTTGTGATTTTCTTGAGAAATGTTTGGCTTGAGGTGATTTGTATTTTTTAGAAAGGTGTTAGCAGTTTGTTAGTATAGGAATTTAGTCTTAGAGGTTTGAAGTGGTTTTATGTTTGAGTTTGTTGGCATATAGGGTTCAGCTTGGTTAATTTGGATTTTTAGGGTTTGTTGGTGTGGTTCTGAGCCATCTTGCCTTTTATTACTTCTCCTTTCTTCTCCTCTTTTCTTGTCACCATCCTTCTTCTCATCCTTCTTCTCATCCTTGCTACCAGTTTCTCTTGAAGATTGACTTGGATTAGAGCCAGAAGGTTTTTGTTCATCATGCTTCTGCTCATCATCATCCTTCTCATTTCTTAGATTAAACTGAGTGGATGGCAACATGGTGTCAACTTTTATGAGATACCTTTCAAGGATCCTGATCAATTCTTCATCTTCAATTTTCTTGGTCTTTTTATTCTTTAAATCAACTTAAAGAGTCATGATCAACGTCATATTTTCTCTCACACAGTTCTTGGGAACAAGGAAATGTTTGCATTTCTTGGTTGTTGGACAAATGTAGACTACTCCTTTGTTTGGATATAGATAGGCTTCAGGAAAAGCTGCTATCTGTGCATTTTTGAGCTTATGGAGAAGTTGAGTGTCTTCTGAAATGACTGGATTTACTTTATCAATCATTACATCCAGTTCAGATGCTCTTAAGGTTTAAGATTTGGAAGAGACACCTGAAGACATCTGTCCACGCCACAATCATTGATATACACAACAATTCTTTTCTCCAAGAAATTATCAATTTTTACAATTGCTGCCCTGATGAAGTTGATGTTCTTAGCCAAAGCTTTCTTGTAAGTCATGTAGTTATTTTGAAGAGACATTTTTAGTATTGCAAGATGTTCACTGAATTCTTGGTCTTGATTAGGTCCTTTTGTAGCCTTTAGAAGTCTTTCCTTTCCAACATCAACTTGAGCACTTGAACAACTTTGACCAATTTGAATAGGCTCTTTAGACTTAGCTTTAGTATCCCTGGATTGTTAAATCCTAGCCTCAATCTCCCCCTTAGTCTTGGTGACAGGCATGAGTAGGGGAGTTGGTAATTTTGGCCCTAATGTCTTCGGGTAGTGAGGGCAATGGTATGTTGAGCTTCCCCAATATGGCCCCTAAAGCAACATAATTCTGTATTTGGAGATGCTTGTAAGAGTCCACCAAGGTTTAGATATTTGATTGTTGATTCTTTACTAGAGAAGTCAAAGCTTGGACTTGAGCATTTAAAGACGCATTTGAGGTCTCTAGAGAAACAACCTGTGCCTTGAGATCTTGAATTTTTTTAGAAGATGAGCCTGAAGTAGAGACAGTAGTAGATGGTCCAAATGAAGCTTGTGCATGCTTCTATATTTGATCAATAACCAAAGGGGAAGGAGTGTATCTTGTAGTGTGCATTTGATCCAGCTTCCACCTTGTATCATTAGAGTTTATGATGTGATCTTGAACTACCTTATGCAAGGCTACAAAGGATTCCTTGAGCTGTGTGACACTCTTATCCACCCCACTTAGATCATACCTTCACATTTGTTCTGAAAAGGTTTTGAATTGATTCTTGATCTCCACCCGTGAGGGGATTATTTCATCCATCTTTCTTCTCACCATTCCCATTATTTTGTCTTCATTACCACTCAACTTGATGGCCAGAGCTTTTCCAAAGAGATGGAAAGCTTTGAGTTGAGCTTTATAGACTTCATTTATTGTATCATAAACCTCTCCAGGAGTTGGAGCTTTGGGATTGCTTCCCAAAATGGTTAAATAATCTTCCCTGAATTTAGCCAAGACATCCTCCATCTCCAGACTATAGTCCTTGTTCAGCCAAGCATCACCGTTGCCATCTTGTTCAGCTTCATTAACAATTTTATCTTGTTGCTCTTGGATATCTATTTGGTAGGAGAGCATTATGGCTTGTTAATCCTGGTTAGACATATCCGAGGTTAAGAGTTGTTGAGAGATCTGTGCAAGTCCAGCTAGCTGATCAACCTTAAAATATTCAAGATTAGATTGAGGTGAAGCTTCTTGGAGCCAGTTGGAGATGAGGTGTGGTTGTTGAGATTGAGAGGTTGAGTGTTGAAGTGAAGGGTCAGAACCTTATATGACAGTTGTCACAGTTTGACTCACAGATGTCTCTGTGTTTATGATAGGGTGTTGTTCCTCACCAGTTATGGGAACCTCCATATGAATTGGAGGGGATTTAACTTTGCTACTATTATTTGCAACAGCCTCAGGGTTTTGAGGGAAGTTATTCCTAGAACGGGAAACTCCAATTGAATTGGAGAGGATTTAGATAGCCCCCCCCCCCCACAAAAGTACTACCCTCAAACCTAACAGTCTGTGAAGACTGATTTGCACATGAAGGTACATTCATAATCTCCATGGGGTCTTTAGTAAAAACTATTGAATCCCCCATGTTTGTGTTAGTGTCATCAAGGTCTACCCCAACATGTAGCCTCTCACCAACTAATTGTGGTTTCTGGGTGGTGAGTAAGGTTTCTTGAACCAAGTCACTTGATTGGGGCAACACTTGAGGATTTAATTCAAGTGCTTCAGTATAGGAAGAAGAAATATTAGATATAAGATTGTGAAGCTCATGATTGAGTGTTGACAGCTCCCCTAAATGGATGAGGGAGCTTCAAAGGATGTGCTCTCCTTGTGTGTGCCATCCTTATTTCTCCTACCATACACTTGGATTTGTTCAAGTGTTGGTTGTGTAGACTATGTACAAGATGCATTGGGGAGAATGCTCTTTTCAAAAGAAACACCCTGTTGAGAGGATGTTTCCAGAGTGTTTTGGCCCCATTTGTACAACTGCATCCTTTTGAGAGGATACAGAGGTGGTTTGAGTGGTCAACTCAGTTTTCTTAGCCTTCTTTGTTTTTCTGACCAAGGGTGACTCATGTTGCATTTATTCCTCACCACTCTCATTCATAACAGTTAGGGTTATATCCTTTATCTTCTTTTTACTCACTTCACCCTTTTGAGAGGATGAAGTGGTTGGTTTCCTAGCTACTACTTGGTTTGAAGAAATGGTTTTAGCTTGGGAAGGTCCCTATTGGTTTTCCTGAATTTGAACTTCTACAGGTTCAGGGACCATAGCTGCACTAGCTTGTACATTGGATCTCATGTCAGGCATTGGGTAAGGGTAAGTCTTAAACCTCTCCATCATAAATGGAGTGATTTTCAGACTTACATTTACCTTGTTCTTTGTAGTAAGTGAAGCAAATATTATTTTGGACACTTGCTTACAATTGTCTATTTTAGTGCTATCTATACTATTCAAAAAATGTATGTTTGTTACTTTATGATTTAAAATAGACATAATAAATCTAGGAAAGAAAATTTCCTTACCTCTTGCAGACTTGGGCATAGTTAGCCTCGTAGCAAGTTCTTCGAGGATCAATAGACCAACATTTAAGGGCCTGTTGTGGGCTATTGAGAACACCAGCTTCTACACCACACTTGATATGTTGTCAACCCCTGTCTTCCTGCGTGTGAAGGCCCTAACTATAGAATCAAACACAAAGGACCATTCCTTCCTTAGGTTTGTTCTATTCAAGCTTGCCAGGTTGATTCTTCCACCATAGTTGATAAAGTCCATGAATTCAGCAAGTTCATCTTGTGTTGGTATCTCCACTAGATTTGCAGTTGGAAGACCCAAGGCTACATTCACATCTTATTCATTGAACTCTATCTATTGGCCTCCAATTGTGCAAGTTATCACCAAAGATACATAGGTGTCATTCATAACTGTTCTCACCACAGTTGTTGTCCAAATTTCATGCAGAACATCCAAGTACAAGACTGGGTTAGCAGTTAAAGCTCCTGTAATGTAAGATTCAGACAAGAATTTCAGAAACCCCTTAAAACTATCAGGGGCTTGGTTAGCATCAGTAAAAGCTAGATAATTGGTTCCTTTCTCTGGGATAGTAGCTCTAACAATATTGAGTGTCATTGTTGTTGAGTGAGAGTGAATGGGTAGAGTTTGAAATGAGAGAGATCGGTTTTGAATTGATAAAACTAGGTCACTAAGAGTACTCGAAGGCGTAAGTATATATGTATCGAGATGTTTGCGTATTTATAGTAAAAGCAGATGACTTGTCGAGAACTCAAAAATAGGCGTTTGGAATTAGTCTATCGGGAAGTCATTTTGAAATGGGAAAAACATATCGATAAGTCATTTTATTTATTCTTGTAAAGAACTAAAAATAAACTTATCGAGATGTCAAGTAAATACTCAGTTTGTCCAAAATGGACTGAATTGTTTCCAATTTATTTGAATAAATCAAAATAAAAACAGAATAATTTTGCCAAAAGTATTTTACCAAAATAATTTATTGAATTAAATTATTTTAGTGCTGAATTATTTATAAGTATAAAATGATACTTGTAGTAAACTCCGTGAGTTAACACTTATAGAGAACTCTACAATGACTTATCGATAAGTCATAATAAAGCTTATCGAGAAGTCACTCGAAAAGTCATTAAATTGACTTGTCGAGAACTCAGTCGAGAAGTCTTAAAATGACTTGTCGATAAGTCAGTTAGACTTATCGAGAACTCAGTTATCTATATACTTTTGATTACTTTGATTCTGCCTTGTGTTAATTTTACATATTGAAAATATAAATCAACATCTAGACAGTTTACTTAGAATTTGAAAAATTCCAAGCTGAATTTTGAATTTTGAAGAATAAATAATCAGAGATTTTTGAAATATTTATAATTCATATTTCAGTTAATTTCTAAATAAATCAAATTAATTTTGATTTACTAGGAATTAGTCTGCTGCAACACATAGCTGAGTTCTTGCCTTAGGATGAAGAATTTAACATACCAATTTCACCTACAAGTCTAGTGAAAGTTGCTTCATCCAAATGTTTAGTAAAAATCGGCTAATTATTTTTCTGTTCGAACAAAAATGAGCTCAATGGTACCATTTGCAGCATGTTCTCTAATAAAATGGTACCTTGCATCAATGTGTTTTGTCCTAGAGTGATTAATTGGATTAGCTACAATAGATATGGCACTAGTATTGTCACACATAATTGAAATTTTGTGTAACAATAGGCCATAGTTCATTAGTTGATTTCTAATCCAAAGCACTTGATCACAACAACTTCCAGCAGCTATGTATTCAGCTTCAGCTGTGGAAGTTGACACAGATTGTTGTTTCTTACTATACCAGGATACAAGTCTTTGCCCAAGAAACTGACAGCTTCCACTAGTACTCTTTCTGTCAACCCTGCATCCAGCAAAATCTGCATCTGTGTATCCAACAGCTTCAAAACCAGTTCCCTTAGGATATCATAGTCCCAAGTTTGGAGTCTTCTTCAAGTATCTGAAAATTCTCTTTACATCCATCAAATGTGATTCTTTTAAATTGGCTTAAAATCTTACACACAGACATGTTGCAAACATGATGTCTGGTCTACTTGCAGTTAAGTAAAGCAATGATCCAATCATTCCTCTATAGCTTGTAATATCTACACTCTTGCCCTTTTTATCTTCATTCAACTTTGTTGCTATAGACATAGGTGTAGATGCAGGTGAACAATCAACCATGCCAAACTTTTTCAATAAATCTTTAACATACTTAGTCTGGCTGATGAAGATTTCATCACTTCTTTGACTGACTTGAAGTCCAAGAAAGTAGATTAATTCCCCCATCATACTCATTTCATATTCACTCTGCATAAGGTTAAAGAATCTTTGACATAGCTTTTCATTAGTAGAACCAAAGATGATATCATCCATATAAATCTGAATTAGGATTATATCACCACCATGCAACTTGTAGAAGAGTGTCTTATCTATTTTTCCTCTAGTGAAACCACGTTTAAGTAGAAAATATGTCAGTGTGTCATACCAAGCTCTAGGTGCCTGCTTTTGTCCATATAGAGCCTTGAGTAGCTTGTACACAAAATCTGGAAATTCTAGATCTTCAAAGCCAGGTGGCTGTTGCACATAAACTTCTTCTTCTAACTCACCATTTAGGAAGGCACTCTCGACATCCATTTGATACACTTTGAAGTTTGACTGTGCAGCAAATGCTAGAAAAATCCTTATTGCTTCAAGTCTTGCAACTGGAGCAAAAGTTTCATCATAATCAATTCCTTCTTCTTGTGAGTAGCCTTTTACAACCAACCTTGCCTTGTTTCTGGTAACTATACCATTCTCATCCATCTTGTTCCTAAACACCCACTTTGTTCCAATTACACTTATGTTCTTAGGTGCAGGTACTAACTCCCAAACTTTATTTTTTTCAAACTGATTAAGCTCTTCTTGCATGGAAGATATCCAATCAGGATCCATAAGAGCTTCTTCAATTTTCTTGGGCTCTACTTGAGACAGAAAGCATGCATGTAGGCACTCATTTGCAGTTGCACTTCTAGTCCTTACACCAGCATTAGAATCACCAATTATTGAATTTCGATTGTGACTCCTATCCCATTTTCTGGTATGAGTTTGTTGACCAGTGCCTTCATCATTTTCTTCATTATTTGTATGACTGGTAGATTCTTCTTCTCTTTCTCCCCATGAGTTTGTGCTATCAAATTCAGGTGTATGAGATGAGCTTCTATTTTCATTATTTTCCTGTTCAGTAGTCTCCTCATTCATCATCTGTTGTGCATTGCCTTCATCCTCTTCATCAGAATCACTGTTAATGTTGAGATTTTCTAAAACAAGGGCTTTAGCTTCATTTTTATCAAGGAATTCCAAGCCTGGACACTTGTCATCATCAAAAGTCACATCTGTGCTCTCCATGATTTTCTTTTGATCAATTACATAGACCTTGTAAGCAGTTTTCTCCAATGAATATCCTAGAAAATTGCTTCAAAAACCTTTGAGTCAAATTTTCCCACATGTTTAGAGTTATCTTTTAAAATGTAACACTCACTTCCAAACACATGAAGATGCTTTATAGTAGGATTCCTCTTGGACACGATTGAGTAGGGTTATTTGCCATGAATCTTCTTAATGAGATATCTGTTTTGAGTGTAGCGTGCAATATTTACAGCTTCTTCCCAAAAACTAGTTGGCAGATTAGCATCTTGCAACATTGTTCTTGCAGCTTATACTAATGTTATGTTTATTCTCTCAACAACCCTATTTTGTTGAGGTGTTCTAGCAGCAGAGAACTCTTGAACAATGCCTTTGCTTTTTCAGAATTCACTCAATGTTGCATTTCTGAATTCTTTTCCATTATCACTTCTCAATCTCTTCTCATAGTTTTGATCTTCAGCCTGTTTCTCTATCTTCTTTATGTGCTCAGTTATGATGTGTGGAGTCTCATCTTTAAAATTCATAAATTCTACCCATGTGTATCTTGAGTAGTCATCCACCATCACAAGTGCATATTTGTTCCTCGAAATTGATAAGACATTCACTGGTCCAAACAAGTCCATGTGAATAAGTTGCAATTGTGCACTTATGGAATTCACAGTTTTTGATTTGTGACTTGATCTTTTCATTTTTCCTTTCTGACAAGCTTAATAGACTTCAATTTGAGCAAACTCTAATTTTGGCATGTCTCTCAGCATCTCTTTCTTGACCAGGGTGTTGATTGCTTTGTAGTTTTGATGTGAGAGTTTCTTATGCCATAACTTGCTTTGCTCTATGGAAGCCTTGGTGTAGAAGCAACAAATTCTATTCTCATTTGTTGAGTCCAAGTCTGCAACAAACAAGCTTGCTTTCCTTTCTCCTTTCAGAGCAACTTCCTTGGTTTTCTTGCTGATGAAAATACATTCTTCTTTGTTAAATAGAACTTTAAAAACCTTTGTCTGCAAACTGGATGAAACTGAGAAGATTTACTTCAAGACCATCTACCAATGCTACATCATCAATTACAATATTTCCAGAAACAATCTTGCCATATCCCATGGTGAATCCTTTGTTGTTGTCTCCAAAGGTCACCAAAGGGCCAACCTTCTCCTCAAACTATGATAGCAGGGCTTCATCCCCCATCATATTCCTGGAACATCCACTGTCTATGATCCATATGACCTTCTTTATATTTTCCTGCACACAATGAGTTTTAAGTGTGTTTAGCAACCCAAGCAGTGTTGGGTACTTTCTTCTTGTTAGCTAATTTAGAAGAAGTGGAGTTGGAAGTCTTAGAAATAATAACATTCATAGATGTTTGTGCATTTTCCCTTGCAGCTGTAGATTCTATACTGACTTATTTGAGATATACTCTCAGCTTGTGGCAAGTTTTCATTACTGTTAAGTTACAGGGAATGCGGTCAAACTTATCATAAAATGAATAGGGATCATTTGCCTTGGCTTCATTATACTTGCAGGCTTCTTCAAATGGCTTGCCAACAACCTTTTTACAAAGGTGAGTTATGTGATTCACAGATCCACACTTTTCACATTTCTTTCTTGGAGCATCTGCAACATGAGCAAAATTAATTTTTTTTGCTTATCCCAATCTTCTCATTTCTATTCTTCTTCTTCTTTCTTATATCTTTAGTTTTTGTTTCCTTGACAGGTGTCTTGGAATCTTGGTTATCCATGAGCTTCATTTTAGTTTTTGAAGTTTGAGTTATTTCTGCATTTTTCCTCTCATTGTCTTCATCAGCAATTTCTTGCTTTATGATCAACTCTTCTTCACTGAAATTCACTTCACATGCTTTGAACATAGGTGAGCCAACCTTTTTCAGCATAGTTGGAACATCTTTATTTTCATTTGCTTTCCCTTTTTCACCTACAGCTTTCTTCTTGTTGTTCAAGGCATCATAATCAAGACCAATAACAATATTTGCACATGGATTGTTCTTCTCATGGTATTGTCCAACCAACTCAGATGCATTCCTGAAATATTTCAATTTGACTTCATTCTTTTCTAACTTCTCAACTTCAATCTTATTAGCACACTTGAGCTTGTTCTTCAAATAAGCATTTTCTTGTTTCACAGCTTCAAGCTCTACCAACAACAACTCAGTTTCTTGTTTCTCATTTTCAAGCTTCTCATTTATCTTTGTCAATCTGCTAACCTCTTCATTAGCAGCTACCATACTTGTATGAATGTGAAACAATTATGTGCTTATCTTTTCAACAGCTTCCTTATATTGACTCGCATTTAAATCAATGGTGGTAAGAGTTGGTACCTGTGTTTTTTATGAGGATGACTCTCCTTGCTCCAAGGCCATAAATTCATAATTTCCAACTTCCTCATCTTCATCATTATCAGAATCATCCCAACTCTTTCCCTCTGCAATATAGGCTTTGCTTTGTTGTTTCTTTAGAAGAGCTTCATACTTTGCTTCAAGTTCAAGATAAGCTTTGTCTTTCTTTGCTTTCTTGATTTTTCTACATTCTATAGCAAAATGGCCTAGCTCATAACAGTTATAGAACCTTATTTTTGATCTGTCAACAAGTCCAGTTTCGTAACCATTTTTGCTATCAGATGTGTACTTCCCTTTTCCTTTCTAGCTGCTGTATTTATTGAATGATTGTCCTTTACCCTTGAAGAATCTTGGTTTCTTTACTCTAATGTTGGAGAACTTTCTTCCCCGATAGGCCATTGACTGATCTAGCTCATCAAGTTCATCCAGGGTGTAGAACTCATCTTCTTCCAATTCCATTATGACTTGTTCCTGTGAATCATTGTTTCTTTGCTCACTTGTTGAGGCAACTGGAGTCTGGGATCTTGGCTCATCATTAGAGGTCTGGCTTTCATTGACAATTAGAGCACTTGAACCATCTATAACATGCCCTTGACCAGTTCTTAATGATTTCCTTTGAATCATGGAATAACTTGTGCTTAAATCGTTATGTTGTCAAATTCTGTAGACATATAGGGTCTCAACATAATTGATGCCTATTCAACTTCTATCTTAATTGTGGATGTTTGGTAGAATGGTATTAGTACAATGAAAGTTGGCTTTTATCAGTTTCGTGTTGTTCGATTAATATCATCACCGTTACATGCTAAGGGTAATAACAATAACTATTGAAGGAAGTAGTAATGAAGTTATGATCTCATGTGTGTTTAATATTGTTAATTCAAGTGTCAGTTAAGTGTTTAATTCTCGTAGTTAATTGTAGTTAATAATTAGTTTATCAAATCTAAGTGTTATTGTCTTGACATTGAGAAGTAATTATACATTGGTGAGTAAGTTCTTTTTATCCTACTCAAAATCAAGAATTACAAAGTTAGCAGGAAAGATGAGTTTATCCACCTTGACCTAGACATCCTCCATAATGCCTCGTGGATATGTAATAGAACGATCGGCCAACTGCAAGGACATATATGTAGGCTTTGGAGCAGGTAAACCCTACTTATTGAAGATAGACAAAGGCATCAGATTGAAGCTAGCTCCCAAATCACATAAACACTTATCGAACGACAACTTTCCAATAGTGCAAGGAATAGTTAAGCTTTCAGAATCTTTAAGCTTCGGAGGCAACTTATGTTGCAGCACATCACTGCATTCCTCTGTAAGAGCAATGGTCTCTAAGTCCTTGGGCTTCACTTTTTGAGAGAGAATACCTTTCATAAACTTCGCATAGCTAGGCATTTATTCAAGAGCTTCAGCGAAAGGTATGTTAATATGAAGTTTCTTGAACACCTCCAGAAACTTAGCAAATTGCTTATCCAACTTTTGCTTCTGCAGCCTCTTAGGAAAAGAAGGTGGAGGATAGACCCGTTTCTCCCCTGTATTAGCCTCAGGAGGAGTGTGTTCCACAGTTTTCTTCCTTGATTCCACTTGTGCTTCCTTCTGTACATCCTCTTCAGCCACAACTTCAGATTCTGGATCTTGAGATTTTTCAGGGCTTGCAACCTTCCCAGACCTCAATGTAATTTCCTTAACCTGCACTTTTGCTTCCCTCTTTCCTGGAACTTCTGTGTCATTAGGGAGTGTACCAGGTTGTCGATTCAACAAGGTATTGGCAATCTGCCTAATTTGATTCTCCAAGATCTTAATAGAAACCGCTTGGCTCTTGCACAGGAGCCTCAACTCCTCTAATTCAGATTTTTGCATTAGATTGACTTGTACTTTCACGTGGTAGTTGTTGAAGTTGGAGTTGTTGTCTTGGTGCATATTCTGGTTGTTGAAAACCAGGAGGGTTATATTGCTTTGCTACATACTACTGATAAGGCTGTTGCACCGCATTCTGATTGTTGCTCTAGCTGAAGATAGGATGATTGCGGTTGTTAGGATGATAAGTGGCTGGAACTGGTTGATGCGACCTCTGAAAGTTGCTCACGAACTGAGCTGATTCACTAGATATAACACACTGCTCCGTCTCATGTGCACCAGCACAAAGCTCACAGACACTTGTAATCTGATTAACCCCATAATTAGCCAAAGAATCCACCTTCATCGTTAAAGCTTTATGCCTTCCATTTGTGTATAATCTTGAGCAACTAGTGTTGCTTTATTTCTTACCACGATTCCACTTTCGTCTAATTTATTACGAAAGACCCATTTAGTTCCAATTGTGGAAGTATTAGGTGGATGTGGAACAAGTTCCCAAACTTTTCTTCGATAGAATTAATTTAATTCCTATTGCATTGCAAAAATTCAATTCTCGTTTATTAGAGCTTCTTATTCTCATCTTATTATATTCGTTACAAGCTTTAATCTACCATTCGTTTCACCCAAATCCAATATACGGATTGAAAGTTATGACGAAAACCGTCAAACAATATACACATAAGCATATTATACATCAATTAGATAGAACATAACAAACAACACGTAGGATATTCCATAAAATTACTTTTCAAAGAAAGTCCGGGGTTAAAATAATTTTCTGGGTATTTAATACGAATTTTTGAACATTTTTCGGAATTAAAATGGGTAACAGAATCATTTTATAAATAAATAACAGGGTTCGAATACCCGAATCTGACTTTAAATCATTTAATAATATTTATCGAGCCTTGAACATAATTAAGAATAATATTTTAAAACTCGAAACTATTTTTCAGAGTTTTTAAATCAAAAGAAATAATTAAATCTAACTAAATAATCAATTAAAATTAATTAATAACTAATTAAATCAATTAATCAATTAATATTTAAATTAATTAACCAATTAAATAATTAATTATTAACTAAAATTAATTAATTAAATAATTCAGAATTATTTTTATATTAAAAATAATTTTTAGAATTAAAATAATGATTTTTGGAATTTTTAAATATTTAAAACCATTTTCTGAAATAAAAAAAAAAAGAAAATATGAATTTTTAATAATTTTAGAAACAAAAATATGAATTTTGTAAGTTTTTAAAGTTGGAATATTAGTTTTGTAAATCAAGGAAACTTTAGAGTCCAAACTGCAGTTTGCCACCCCTTTCGTCTTCCCCAACGACTTCCGCCGGCCGAACTCCATGGTCGCCGGCCATGGAGCTTTTTCGGCGGCCGGAAAATCCCTAGAATTGCACAAAAATTATAGGAATTATTCTCCTTGATTCCAGAAGCACAACCCTGCGAACCAGTCATGCAAACAATCGACAAGCAAGCTAGAAATCCGGCCAAAAGTTCCCACCGCCGTCGAGTTTCAAAACTCCGGCGGGGCTCTTCCACTTACCCTCCGTTTATCACACATATACCATTCGATTCCTTCTTCAACATTTTATTTAATGGTAACCTTCAATTCAACTTATAACGCTCAAATTAAAAAAGCCCAAATTCATTTAAAACCATTCAAACACCAATTTCTCTATGTTATTGTACTCAAAATTAAACATTTGATATACCAAAATGATCAGAATTAAATTGTTAGGTCACACACACACTGTAGAGGGGGTGAATACAGTGTATAGTACACTCAAATCGAACTTTAAGAACTTAAATAACATAAAACAAACTTTATTGAAACAATAAACTCTGTTACAGTATGGAACTGTTACCTCTCAGTGATGAACAAATATCACGAGAGCTGCTAGGGTTACAATGAATAATCTTTTCTAATAATGATAACACTTATAGTGTAAACCCTATGTCTATGTTTATATACTACACAGTTACAAGATAATCGCTAATTGATATGGAATATAATTCTACTTCCTAAAATATATCAATCAGATATCTTTTCTTCCAAGTATTCCATTCTTCACGGAATTCCTTCTTCATGCATATCTCTTCTTATGTTTATCTCGATCTTCTTTCCTTTAATCAACTACTGTCCTTATCTGATTGTCCTTCAGCACTTAAGTTCTGATATCTATCTTCTGATGATTATCTCCTGATAATATAAGTACTGATATCCTTAAGTCCTGACTTCCAGTATAAGTACTGATCAACAGTTAAGTACTGATTTATCCTGTTCACGTAAGATCTGAAAGCTAAACATAAAACATATTAGCCATGACATTATCAAATATATCTAACAATCTCCCCCAACTTGTAAATTAACAAAATATACAAGTTTAACAGATATTTGATGATGTCAAAAACATTAAGTACAAATGCATGAGAAATAGACTAGATAACTACAACTTACAGTCCTTAAAGTTTTTACCAATTTCAACTTCTGATAACAACTTCAATCTGTATAAATATCAGAATTTAAGCAGTTGTAGATCTTCGACTTGGCTTCTTCATTTTCTGTTCTCTCTGATGTCAGGAGTTGTTCTGAGATAGTTCTTCAACAAACATTTCTCAGCATATCTTAGTTCATCAATCATTCTCCTTTTAACACCTTTAAGCTCTGCAGTATCTTCACCAGTTTGAAAGATTGCAGCTCTAAGATCATTAATCTTTGCTTTTCTTAACTCCTGATCTAGTCTTATGACATAAGCTTTGTCTGACTCAAGATTGAATTCAAGTCCCTTAATACCAAGATACGTTCTGATCTGTGCAGTATTAGGCTTCATATCAACAATATCACCATTGTGATCTCTGTACTTTGGAACATATCTGCTGTCAGACTTAACAGAATAAAGCCTTTTCAGTCTCTGAATCTGTTCTTTTAAGTAGTTTGCAGCAGTCTCTGTTATTCTGTCATCCACTTGAAGAAAGAAAAGTACATGCTCCAATTCTTCAAAATACTTCAAAGGAATGGCATTTTGTCTTATATGATAAACCCTACCATATGTCATGAAATACAACATGATGTATTCTTTCAAGTAGGTATGGTAAACCATCTGTACAGATTCCATTTGATTCAATCTCTCGGGAGTTGCTCCAATACCTGGTTCACTCAAGGAAGTTGGATCATTGGTAGTGTTGTGTACTCTTCTTTCATCAGCACTTCCCAATCCAGTTTTATCTCTAACTTCCTTTCCAGTAACTACTCTTGCTTCAAAACCACTTGCAGTAGTCTTCAAAGATTGAGTCTGTTTTGCTTTAGTGAATCCTGGTATGAGTGTCTTTGATCTATTTTCTGATATCAAGTTAACTTGAGCACTGTCAGAGGTTACTTGCTTCTTCTGAATATCAGAACTTACAATTTCTTGACTCTGAACAACTTGAGCCATGTCAGAGGTTGTTTTAAGAACTTTTCTTGTAGTCAGAGCAAGATCATCTTTTCCATCAGTAATTTCTTCTTCCTCAGGAGGTACATAAGGCTTGATAGGTTCACCAACCTTTTCTTTACCCTTGGATCTTGGATCTATCTGTGGTTGTGATCTAGCCAAAGTTGCTTCAGTATGTGTCCTTTCTTTGATCACAATGCCTTTAAGTTTTGGAAGTAACTTTTTACCAGAAGCTTCAGATTTAGATGTGACTTTGTCTGATTTAAGTCTGGCTTCTTCTTCCTTTAAACTTTCCAAGTCCATCCCTGGATTTTCTTGAAGAAATAACTGTCTTGACATTTCCTTATCAAGATCTAGAAGTTCATCAGAACTTATCCTTTTACCAGCAGCAGAACTTATTCTTTTCCCAGTATCAGAACTTGTTCTGTGACTAGCTTGTCTTGATGTAAACCTTCTACCTTGACTATGACCACTACCCATTCCAGAGGTTCCTTGGTCATCTTTTCCATCATCCTTTCCTTGCAGTGTCTTGTTGGTTGTGCATTTGGACTTAATTACCTTCTCCCCCTTTTTGGCATCAGCAGGTAATAAAAGAGAGATAAGTAGTTCCACTGAGGTCTGGATTTCAGTAAGTTGCGATTGCTGAGAAGCTTGATTTGTCAGAATTTGATCAATCTGAGCTTGTTGTTTCTCTTGAGTTTTCTCAATATAAGCAACCCTATCAATGGTAGGTTGGAAGAACTTTTTCTTATCAATTTTCCAAACTTGTTCCTGTTTGATAAAGTTCTCCTGAATCTTGTGTAGCTCTGCATGAGTATTGGAATGAAGACCTTGTAGATGTTTAGTACTCAATGCAGTGACTCTAAGCTGGGTTTTAAAATCATCAGAATTTAACATTTCATCAGCTTTAGTCAAGTGCTCAGCAAGATGTAAAGCATTTGGAACACATGAAACTGAGTTCCATTCCTTAGTCCACTCCTGACCTGCAGGAGTTTCACTCCAAGGCACTGGTGCATCCCTGATAACAAACTCCTTTACCAGTTCAGACTTAGGAAGAGTCGGTGGAGGAGTATGTCCTGAAGGACCTGCTTCATCAGCATCTACAGTTGTAGCAGCTTCACCAGTATCTCCAACATTTGCAGCATCAGAACTTAAAGAATCAGTATCTTCTGATAAGACAACAGTGTGAGTAGCAATGGAGGCTTCAGCATCCTCTAATTGCTGATCTGATACTAAGTTCTGATCAACAGCCATATCCTGATGCTCACCTAAAATCTGATCATCAGCATCTTGATGCAGAGAAGGTGTTGTTGATAACTCTGGAGTTTGAACAGCATCAGTAACAGGTGTTGTGGAAGGATTATTTGTTGTTGGAGCTTCTAAGAAGAGACATAGATGGTGAGTTAGCCTTGTCAGATACAGCTTCCTGAGATGGAGTTGATGGAGAAGAAGTGACTGGAGCAAATTCCTTGTCTTGTGAGATCAGAGATTCCTGATCCCCTTCCTTAGCTGCTTCCTCCTCATCATCTGAAACTGGCCTTTGTGCCCTCTGTTTCTTGTACTTCCTTGTTGATTTGGATTCCTTGGGAGTTTCAGGAACTATCATACGTCTAAGCCTCTTGAGAAGCCTAGAACCCCCAATTTCAGAATCCTTCTGAGAAGTTGCTTTCTCAGCTTCAACCACCACAGCTTCTGAAGAAGGAATCTGTTCCTCAGAATCTGATTCATCTCTCAAAGTAATTCTCCTCCTCTCAGTGTTTGTTCTCTTTGGCTTAGAGGATGTAGGCTTCACAGTAGGTGCTGAAGAAGAAGGTTGAGCAGTCTGTTAAGTGGAGAGATAGGATTGGAGATAAGTTCTGAGGGTAGGTTGAGTAGAATGAGAGGTAGGTACTGAGGTTGATGGATTTTGGGTGGTGGGAGGTAGTTGGACATCAGAGTAAACAGATCTATAAGTATCAGGATCAGTATTTACCAGGATCTGTTTTACAGACTTAGGAATCTGTAATGGTCTAACCACTTTTTTCTTAGTATCAGCATTTACCAGGTCATTAAAGTATCATTTTGCAACCTTAAAAGGTGGGGTTTGAGTGCTGACTAAATGAGGTTCATCAGTACAGTAAGTGTAAATAAGTTGACAGAATCTAGCAAAATAAACAACATCTCGATCCTCTGTCATCCTATCCCCAATAAAACAAATTATTCCAGTTGCAAAATCAAAATGAGTTTGATGGAGAATAGCATACCCTATGTGCTGACTCAGAATTGGGATAACATCAAAATTTGAACATTTGTTCCCAAAAGCTTTGGTGATGCAATCAAAGAAGAAACTCCATTCTCTTCTGATATTAGCCCGTTTCAACTGTCCAAGTTTCGTCAGACTCTTTTCATATCCCAATTCAGCCATTAACTCCCGAAGGGCTGAGTCCTCTGGAACTGAGAAAGTACAATCCTCTGGAAGATATAAAGCCCTGCGTACTGTACCAGGAGTGACTACAAAAGATGAATCACCCACTTGGAAGATAATACTGGGAGTTCCACGGTTACCACCATCATCAAAAACGCCAGTCCTCCAAAACCTCAGAACTTATTGACTTGAAAATAATTCAGGCTGAGTTAAGGCGTACCCAACCTCACTATGTGCAAGAAGATCTTGCACAAAGTGCAATTCAGATGGAGCTTCAGCATGATCAAGAATTGCAGCATAGTTGTTTGGAACAAACTTTGCTCCATCAATGATTAAATCCTTTGGTGCCATGTGAAAAAAAATTGAGAATTAAGTATGCCTGATAGGTGTTTGATATAATGTCTGTATGAAAACAACGGAAAAAATAAAGTGAAGGAAAGTAAAAGTAAGAAGAGAGATAAAAGATGAAGAAATTAAAAAGATTACAAAAATCTTCTCTCTGCTGTACTTATACAAAAAAATATTACCATTGGACACCTGTCAGACATGCAGTAATAACGGATAGTTACTGGGCTCGAGAAAACAGGAATGATTACTTACCCAGTTGCCTTGTTTCAAGGAAAAACCGTTCCATTAATCAAGAGAAACAGTTTTAATTCAAAATTTAAACCGTTAGCACTGATTGAATTATTTTTCACTGCAACATTAATATTCTGAAAATAAATCATGTTAAAAATGACCGAGATAATTTCGATGAATAAGTGCTGACAGAGAATCATAACTTAAATAAAAACAAAATTTAAATGGTCATCAGAATATCAATCAGGATTTATCAACAGAAGATAAAATAACTCAGAGACAAAATCTTGAAGTAAAAACAATTTTCATTAATATATCAAGTCAATACATTTATGAAATGGAAATTACATCAATACAAGATTTTCCCTAAGCTTCTAATCTTAACGTCAACAGCTTTAGTCCTAGTTAAGAAGCCTGACAAAGCTGATGATGAAGAAGAACAGGAAGAAGACGAGATTAAGTGATCTTCCTCTTCCTATCTTCGACGAACAAGATGGCGAGTCGTATGATTCGCTCTTGCTGACGGATAGCTTCCCGCCTTTCCTCCTCCAATCGTTCCAGATGGCGATGGTAATCCATATAGAAGAATAGGAGGTGAGTTAGCACCTCATGTGGGACAGAATCCCAGATCTCCTCAGGAATGGCTGTTACATGCCACTCCTGCTGCCAGTCGGCACAACTTAGCTCCATTGTGAAGGTTTGGTTGTTCAAAAACATGTTGTATCGAACCATTGTGTTTTTGATAGAAGAAGGAGGATAAGTGTGTGAGAAGAATGTGATGGAAAGACTGATGTGAAGTGGTTGCTTATATAGGCAAGAGAATGCCAAGAGACGCAAAGATATTTAATGCTGACAGGTAGAATTAATTCTACCTCGTCTCCCTAGACTTTGAAAAAGAATAACAGTCATTAGAAAGAGGAATCATGGTCTAGACCGCACAAGACACAAGAAACAGTGGACTGTTCAAGGACAAATACCATTAATCCTAATCATAGTGACTATTACTCTTCCACTTCAACATATTCTAGTTCGAACTGAGACTGGTACCAAATTTTATTCACAGATAAGTCAAGTAAAGGATTAGACTGAGAAATCAGAACTTAGACCTATACCAGAACTTAACAGTCATCAGAACATAATTTCTTCACTCGAAAAAGGAATGCCCATCTTAGTAAATACTCATACAAGTTCTGAGTTATAGACGTCAGAACTTAATCATCAAAACGTGTAACTGAGAACTTGTCCTCAGAATTTTTGCAATAATGACACAATGACTGTTTATCTAAAATAACATAGACCACCACAGAAATTTTAATCATTCAGATGGAGTGATTAGTGTGTGCATTAAGCTAAAAATAGACAAAGAGTAAAGTCTGATTCACTTTAGTACATCTTAGAAATAAGGCATAACTAAAATTTTGCTAAAGATCTGTCATTGTCCTGAAACCTACTGAAGAATGAGTTTATGCTTGAGTCCACCTCAACTGTTTTGTGCTAATTTTATGCATCTTTTGAAATTCTATTTTACAGTGGCTTCTTAGTGTAAGTGAGTCACGACTGTTTATCAGAATTTATGCTATTTTCAGAGTATTTCTCCAGTAATCATAGAGTGTGAAAAGTCACCAAGAAAATATTTTGCTTTTCTGATGCATATTTACTTAATACCAGCAATGCACTTGGGTTGTCCCTTCCACATTTTTACTCTAGATCTCAAAGGAGTACCTGATTTTAATCTTTGATCTTTTTGCTTTTTCTTTTGATAAGAGAGGTCTATCAGCACTTAGTACATTTAGCAGTTTTACTAGTATCAGAACTTAACAGATGAGTAGCATTAATCTAATTTGTGACTTAGTAATAAAATATACAAAGTGAACTTAACTAAGCTCAGTTATCAGAATTTGCTAGTGTCATAAGATTTCCACTGAAATAATTACTTCTTCCATGGAATCATTTGTTTATTGAAGACTACTAGGTCAGTATCTAGCACAGTTATCCTCATAGGATTGAATAGGTACTAGAACAGACATATCACTTATCAGAGTTTAGAAATATATATCAGACAACAGTTAGTACTTAAAGACATTTATCAATTAAGCACAGAATACACAATGAGATTAATTCTGTAAATACTGAGCATAAAGTCTGATAACACAGAACAAGTCTAAGCAGATTTAGAGAAAGAACCTGAAACCATTCCAAGTTCATTTACCAATCTTGTAAAAGTAGCTTCACATAATGGTTTTGTGAAGATATCTGCCAACTGTTGATCTGTGGGAACAAAATGTAATTCCACTGTACCTTCATTCACATGTTCCCTGATGAAGTGGTACTTGATGCTGATGTGCTTTGTCATTGAGTGTTAAACTGGATTACCTGTCATAGCAATAGCACTTTGATTATCACAGTAAATAGGGATTTTGAAATATGTTAACCCATAATCCAGTAACTGATTCTTCATCCAAAGAATCTGTGCACAACAGCTTCCTGCAGCAATATACTCTGCTTCTGCAGTTGATGTGGAAATTGACTTTTGTTTCTTGCTGTACCAAGAAATCAATCTGCCTCTAAGAAATTGGCAGCTTCCACTTGTACTTTTCCTGTCAATTTTGCAACCTGCAAAATTTGCATCTGAGTAACCTATTAGTTTAAAATCTGATTCTCTAGGATACCATAATCCCAGAGCAGCTGTCCCTTTAAGATACTTAAAGATTCTTTTTACAGCTGTTAAGTGAGGTTCTCTTGGATCTGCTTGAAATCTTGCACAAAGACAGGTAGCATACATGATATCAGGTCTACTAGCAGTTAGATAGAGTAGAGAGCCAATCATACCTCTGTAGTCAGTAATATCTACTGATTTACCGGTATCCTTATCCAGTTTTGTTGTAGTGGCCATTGGAGTAGATGCACTTGAACAATCTTGCATTCCAAATTTCTTTAGCAAGTTTCTGGTGTACTTGGTTTGACAAATAAAAGTGCCTTCCTCATTCTGCTTGACTTGAAGGCCCAGAAAATAGCTAAGTTCCCCCATCATACTCATCTGATATCTTGACTGCATTAGTTTGGCAAACTTCTTGCAAAGTTTGTCATTTGTAGATCCAAAAATGATATCATCAACATAAATCTGGACCAGAAGTAAGTCCTTTCCATGGTTGAGGTAGAACAGTGTTTTGTCTATTGTCCCTCTGTTGAATCCACTTTCCAGAAGAAACTGAGCTAAAGTCTCATACCATGCTCTAGGAGCTTGCTTAAGTCCATAAAGTGCTTTGTCAAGTCTGTAGACATAGTCTGGATGTTTGGTATCTACAAAACCTGGAGGTTGTTCAACATATACCTCTTCCTCCAATTCTCCATTGAGAAAAGCACTTTTCACATCCATTTGAAAGACAGTAAACTTTTTGTGAGCAGCATAAGCCAAAAATATCCTTATGGCTTCTAACCTAGCAACTGGTGCAAATGTTTCATCATAATCAATTCCCTCCTGTTGAGAATATCCTTTTGCAACCAGCCTTGCCTTATTCCTTGTAATTATGCCATCACTGTCAGTTTTGTTTCTGAATACCCACTTCGTACCAACAACAGATCTATTCTTTGGTCTTGGTACTAGGGTCCAGACTTTGTTTCTTTCAAATTCATTCAACTCTTCCTGCATTGCTTGCACCCAATCAGCATCTTGAAGAGCTTCTTCCACTTTCTTTGGCTCAGTCTGAGAGAGAAAAGAATTGTAAAGACACTCATTTAAGAACTTAAGTAACAGAAAACAAACTTTATTGAAACAATAAACTCTGTTACAGTATGGAACTGTTACCTCTCAGTGATTTTGTCCACTTCCTTGCAGATGGAAGGTTTTCTCTAGAACTGGATGCTCCCCCATGATCCATGCTATCTTCATTTTCATTTTCTGATGCTCCCCCTGAAACTATGCTCTCTGAGTTGGATTCTTCAGTATTTAGATTTTCAGTACTATTAGAACTTAGCTTATCAGAACTTGACGAATCAGAACTTGAAGAGCCAGATGCATGTTCGGATGTTTCTTGAGATGTGGTAGGATCTTGAGTATGCTCCCCCTGCATAGGGGCATCTTCCTTTAACGTAGTCACCATAGTTTCAATAACATCAGAGTTTAATCCATCAGAGTTTGCAGTATCAGGACTTAGACTGTTAGGATTTCCAGTATCAGAATATGAGTCTTCATTTTCAAATCTCAGCTGATCATGGTCAACGAAATCTTTAAGACCAGTGATCTTCTTGTCATCAAAAGAGACATTGATAGATTCCATGACCACTTTTGTTCTCAAATTATAGACTCTGAAGGCTTTTGTGGAAAGTGGATATCCAACAAAGATTCCTTCATCAGCTTTTAGATCAAACTTTGATAGCCGTTCAGGATGAGTCTTGAGAACAAAACACTTGCATCCAAATACATGAAAATATTTCAGATTTGGCTTCTTTTTCTTCACCATCTCATATGGTGTTTTTCCATGCTTGTTAATGAGTGTTGCATTTTGAGTAAAACAAGCAGTCTGCACAGCTTCAGCCCAGAAATAGGTTGGAAGCTTTGCTTCTTCAAGCATTGTACGTGCAGCTTCAATGAGAGTTCTATTCTTCCTTTCAACAACTCCATTTTGCTGTGGAGTTCTAGGAGCAGAAAATTCCTGCTTTATTCCATGGCTTTTGCAGAACTCTTCCATTATCAAATTCTTGAACTCAGTGCCAATATCACTCCTTAAAATTTTCACAGAATCTTTGACCATTTTATCCAGCTGTTTGACATGATCAATCAAGATAGATGCAGTTTCACTTTTTGTGTGCAAGAAATACACCCATGTGTATCTGGTGAACTCATCCACTATGACCAACGCATACTTCTTCTTTGCAATAGACATGACATTTACTGGACCAAATAGATCAACATGTATAAGATGATAAGGCTCAAGAATTGATGAATCAGTCTTGCTCTTGAATGAAGATTTTCTTTGTTTGGCTTTCTGACATGAATCACAAAGACCATCAGGAGCAAATACTGTGTTTGGCAATCCTCTCACAAGATCTTTCTTGACCAGTTCATTTATATTGTTGAAATTTAAATGAGAGAGTTTCTTATGCCAATTCCAGCTTTCTTCAATTGATGCTCTACTTAACAGACAGATTGCAGAGCCATCAGTACTTGTTGAAAGCTTAGCTTCATAAATGTTACCACGTCTGTATCCTTTCAGAACAACTTTGCCTTTAGATTTACTCACAACTTCACAGTGTTCTTCAAAGAAATCAACATGATAACCTCTGTCACAGATTTGACTTATACTCAGTAGGTTATGTTTAAGTCCTGAGACCAGAGCTACTTGTTTAATTATGACATTTCCAAGATTGATATTGCCATATCTCAATGTTTTTCAAATGTTGCCATCTCCATAAGAAACACTTGGGCCAGCTTTCTCCACAAAGTCTGATAGCAGGGCCTTATTTCCAGTCATATGTCCTGAACATCCACTGTCCAGAACTAGAATATTTTTCCTGTTGCCCTGCAATCACAAAGACCACTAATTATTAGTTTTAAGGACCCAGACTTGCTTGGATCCTTTGGCCTTATTAAGTTTGTTAACATTTGCAGCGGATTTAGCATCAGAGTTTATGTTAACATTTTTCTTATCAGAATTTACATTATCAGACTTTGAATCAGAATTTACACTAGAAGGAACAATGGAAACTTTCTTCAAAGAAGGTTTTATTTGATAATAATCATAGTACAAACTATGATATTCCTTACAAGTATAAATGGAATGCCATAAACTACCACAATGAAAACAAGGATTTTGTGGTTTGTATCTAACAGACTGACTCTTAACTCCTGATTTTGAAGGTAAGGAGTTAATATTCATATTTTTCCTGCAAAAAGAAGCCAGATGGTTAGAACTTCCACAATTATGACATGTTTTCCTAGGAGCATCAGGAACAGGTTTATAATCATTGCTTTTATTCACACCTTCCTTTCCATTCCTATTTTTCCTAGGTGATTTTACCTTGTTTGCATTCTTGACATCTTTCAGCTTATGCTTAAGCAGCTTCTTTGTCATTAAGCCTATGTTTACTTCAGCTGTCTTTTCCTGTTTTAGTTTGTCAGAAGTTAATTCCTCTTTAACTTCTGATTTCTCATTATCAGACTTTACAGTTACAAACTTAACAGGTTTTAACTTTGGCTTTTGCTTAACAACAGGCTTAATTTCTTCAGTTCCTTTATCATTCTTATTCTCTCCATAACCTAAGCCCTCTTTCCAATTTTCACTACTTAGCAAATTTTGAGTTGTTCTGCCAGAGTTAGTCCAAGTCCTGATTATCTCTCTTTCCTTTTCTAACTCAGTTTTTAGAGATTCATTCATTTTTAGCACTTCATCCCTAACATAAAAAGCATCATCTCTATCCTTCTGAGTTTGATGGAATATAACTAACTCTTTTTCTAAGAAATCATTTCTTTTCTTAAAAGCAAGATTTTCAGAAGTTAATCTTTCACATGTTAAGGTTTGATCTCTATAACTAACAAACATGGTTTTAAGATATCTTCTCAACTCATTAATATCATCAGTATGAAAAGCATAAGTAGTCTGAGGTACCTTTGTTTCAGCAGCTTCAGAACTGCTCTCAGCACTTTCTTTATCAGCATTTGCCATCAATGCATAGTTCTCCTCACTTTCAGAGTCTGAAGTGTCTGTCCAGCTTTTCTGCTTTGTGACAAGAGCCTTGCCTCTGTCACCCTTTACCTTCTTGCAGTCAGGAGATATGTGGCCTTTCTCACCACAGTTATAGCATTTAACATTGGTGTAATCTCCTCTGTCAGACTTTCCTCCTCTGCCTTCAGATCTTCTGAAATTCTTCTTATCAGAACTTATGCTTTTTCTGGAAAACTTCTTTCCCTTCCTGAACTTCCTGTATGCAATCTTGGTGATTCCTTTCACCATAAGAGCACACAGCTTCATCATCTCCTCATCAGCATCAGTCTCAGGCAAGCTTTCAGAATTTGAGTCATCATCACTCTCAGAACTTGATGACTCAGTATCAGACTTTATGAAAAGAGCTTTACCCTTGTCTTTCTTTGAGGAAGCTGCTTTGGGGAATTCTTCTTCAGCCTTAAGAGCAACTGTCCTTGACTTTCCTCCTTTCCTCTTGCTTCTTTATTCCAGCTCCAGCCCATGAGTCTTGAGCATTCCATAGATTTCGTCAAGAGTTGTTTCATCAAGATTGTAGTTGTCTCTTATTGTCGTTGCCTTCAAATCCCAGCATTCAGGAAGAGCTAACAGGAACTTAAGGTTTGAATCTTCAAGATCATACTCTTTATCAACCAATGACAAATCATTCAAAAGTTTGACAAATCTATCATATAAATCATTCAATGACTCATTAGTCTTTGAGTCAAAGTGTTCATACTCTTGAGTAAGTATTGTCTTCCTGTTCTTCTTAATTGTGTCAGTTCCCTGACATCTTGTTTCCAGAGCATCCCATATCTCCTTAGCAGTCTTGCAGTTAATTACCCTGTTTGACATTACATTATCAATGGCACTATGCAGTAAGTGTCGTACCTTAGCATCCTTAGCAATTGATGCTATGTCCTCAGCAGTATAATCACTCTTCTCCTTTGGTACGGTCATTGCTGCTTCACCTGCAACTGCAACAGCGAGTTTGGTTGGTTTGTGAGGACCTTCCTTGATTCTATCCAGGTATTCTGGATCTGTTGCTTCCAGGAACATGGTCATCCTTACCTTCCATATGGGATATTCAGATGGTCTCAGTATGGGGACTCTGATGGTCTCATACCGACTCTGAATTTGTGTCTTTGGTGGTTCCTCAGTTGTGGTAGGCTTAGTTGGAGTTTCTGTGTCTGACATGATTGTGTTTGGATCTTTAACTGTATGTAAGTTAACATATAGGCTCTGATACCAATTGTTAGGTCACACACACACTGTAGAGGGGGTGAATACAGTGTATAGTACACTCAAATCGAACTTTAAGAACTTAAATAACAGAAAACAAACTTTATTGAAACAATAAACTCTGTTACAGTATGGAACTGTTACCTCTCAGTGATGAACAAATATCACGAGAGCTGCTAGGGTTACAATGAATAATCTTTTCTAATAATGATAACACTTATAGTGTAAACCCAATGTCTGTGTTTATATACTACACAGTTACAAGATAATCGCTAATTGATATGGAATATAATTCTGCTTCCTAAAATATATCAATCAGATATCTTTTCTTCCAAGTATTCCATTCTTCACGGAATTCCTTCTTCATGCATATCTCTTCTTATGTTTATCTCGATCTTCTTTCCTTTAATCAGCTACTGTCCTTATCTAATTGTCCTTCAACACTTAAGTTCTGATATCTATCTTCTGATGATTATCTCCTGATAATATAAGTACTGATATCCTTAAGTCCTGACTTCCAGTATAAGTACTGATCAACAGTTAAGTACTGATTTATCCTGTTCACGTAAGATCTGAAAGCTAAACATAAAACATATTAGCCATGACATTATCAAATATATCTAACATAAATTCTCTACAACATGCAAGCATCAAATCACATAAACAACATCAAAATCAAAAATTCATAATTTAATCATAGTTATTCGAATTTAAATAAAAATATAGAAAATACCTATGATTTATGCAGTGAAACAAGTTATGGAATCTGATAATAATCCCCACAAGCTTCGTTTTGATTATTCACATGATTGATTTTGAGTTCGCTAACGCCTTCGTTTTTAGGTTTGATTCTGAAGAACACCTTGAATACTAGGGTTTTTTCTGAAAATTATATAATTTTACTGTTTGATTATGATTATCTGTACAAATTAAATTACGGTAAGGGTTATTTATATTTACGGAATATTGGTACCCCGTTGGATCATATCGGATATAAAAATAGAATATTTAATTATTAAGTATTAATAAAACTGATCCAATTCAGTACCGGTTCTGAGATAATTATCAAAACCGGGCTTTTTGTAAATACAGTCTTGGTCTTAGCGCTTTGGTTATACGAATTACAAGAAGATAATATAATATTTTAATCAAAATATCCCGTTTCTCGAAAATACGGGTTTTATCGATTTACCGAAACGAAAATTGTATCGTAAAATTTACGCCGAGAACCACACGGGTAAAATTATACTCTGGATCGAAAAAGTCAACACACGAAAAATGCTCGGAATAATCAAATTAGGTTAGAAAGGAGTTTTCCCGAGATTTTCAGGCTGTAAAAACGTAAACACGGCTGAAGTTAGACGATTCCGAATTATACAAAATAATTTATAATTAGTCGGAAAAATTATTTATTAAATCTGTAAATCATTTATAAAATTATATAACAACATATAAATTAGTAGAAAAATATCAAAATTATCTATACTTTATTTTAGATATATAATAATTAAAATTCTCAAATTTTATCACATATAAATATCCAAACACAGATACCAATTAACATATAATTCACCAAATTCATATAATAATCACATAATATTTATTTATTGTGTAATAACCCCAATTTTTGGAGATTTTTGAAACCCGGATGAATAGTAACTTTTGCTGACAATGCTGATTAAGAAAAATTATCAGACCACGATATATAGGAGTACTGTTATGGAAATTCTAAGATCGTATTAGTATTCCATAAAGAAAATAAGTGTATGTAAAAGCTGTTGGATTTTGAAAACGAGCACTTTTATTTTTCCCCGAAATTTCCACCAGATATTAAGGGATTTAAGGAATTAATATTAAGATGAAGGATTTTAAATTCAAGGATTATAAAGGAGAATTAATTTATGTATTAAAAATACCAAGAAGATTTTATCAATAAAACCATTAAGGTATTTAACCAAACGATCAACGAGATTGAGTGATAACCGGACAAAGAAATGAAAAACGACTCTTGTAAATACCTTTGCAAGTGGCAAGGCAAGTGGATGGTTGATCAAACAAGAAACCAAGTGATAGTTAGGAAGGAATGACTAGTTAATTATATAGTTAACTAGGGATGATCTCATCTCACCACAAATCACCAACACATGGCAAATGGTGAGATCATCTTCCACTAACTCCTTTGTTTATTATTAACCTAGAAAAATATCAAGACAACCTATCATTATCCACCACATTATTCCACCAACACAAGAAAGCAAAAGCATTTCCTCCCCCATTTCCATTGCTCTCGGCCAAAACAGAACCAGCACACTAAAACTGTTGTATCTCCTTCATTTCTCACTCAAATATTGTGTTCTATAGCTCATTGGAAAGGTATTGAGATGGCCTACAACTCTTGTTCACAAGTCTTGTCCAAATAATCATGGTAATACCCTAATTTTTACAGTTCTTTAAATCGGACTTTTAGAAACTTCAAAGCCTAACTTTGTGTTCTTGATTTCTTTGGAAAGATCAAGCTTGTAGGAGGCTCCCTAAGGCTTCCTAGCAACTTAACACCTCCCAAGGAAGGTATAAAATTCAAACCCTAGCCTTTACTTTATTTGTTAGTAAGTTTAATGGTTGTTTTTGTGAAATGAGAAGCATGGATTGTGATTATTAGTAGTTTGGTTTGATTTGGAAGTATTTTGGTAATTGAAGCTTGATTATAGTTCATAGGTCTTGATTGTGGTTGTTTGAGTTGAAAACCTTGGAGATTATGGACTGATGTGGTATGTTTTAGGTGAAGTTTTGTTGTATTGATGGTTATGAGTTGGTTGGTGGTTAATTGGAGTAGTTTAAACATTGGTAATCACGTAAACATAGCCGTCGTAATGTCCGATTTACTTTAGACTGCTTTTGTTCATAACATTTGGACCCGAGAACTCCCTGCTAGATTATTAACATTGCCATGTTTAGATAGTTCATGTTACGAGCTTCGTTTTGATATGTAGTTCATTTGATTCCGATGTACGGTTTAGGAGAAACGACCGTTTTAAGTAACGGCGTTTCGCGAACGAAACTTTTCCCGTCGCCTTATTTTGAAACATAGGTTAAAGACCAAAAAGGGTTAATTAGTGTATGAAACAATTATCGTAAGAGTTTTAGGCAGTTGGTAAGACACTCGCGAAGGAATCGCCTTAAAACTTGTAATGGTTAAATTATAAAAAATGGTGGAGCCGAGGGTACTCGAGTGACTTAAGAGAATCAGTAAGCGCAAAGCGAGCGTTAGAGTCTAAGGTAGTTAGAGTATAGATTTACAAGTGACTTTGGTTTAATTCCAACTTACTTGTTGTTTATAGGTTATCAGACTCGTCCCGAGCCTTTTATCACCCCCAGTCGCTCAGGCAAGTTTTCTACCCGTTATACTGTTGTTGTGATGTATATGTGTATATGCATGATCTTGTGATAAATGCATATTTGTTATTAGCAAATTCTTGCGATATATTGTAGCATGTGATATGGTATATATGCATGCATGTTTCGTATTCTTGATTTATATATCTGTTGGTTCAAATGCTTATTCGTTGCATAATACATATGCTAGAGATAAGCGCTATTTGCGTATACCCTTAGTATAGGGGATCAAAAGGTGAACTTTTTCTAAAACCGGGAGGCGAGGCTCCCGAGTATAATATATATTTATATATATATATATATTGATATAGTTTTTAAAACTATTAATCGAATAAGATTTATTCGATAAATTTATTTTATTTAATGAATATTATTTTGAATATTCATTCGAGGGCTTATGACTTATTTATTTTATTAAATGAATATTATTTTGAATATTCATTCGAGGCCTTATGACTTCTTTATTTTATTAAATGAATATTATTTTGAATATTCATTCGAGAGCTTATGACTTCTTTATTTTATTAAATGAATATTATTTTGAATATTCATTCGAGGACTTATGACTCCTTTTATTTTATTATTTGAATATTATTTGAATATTCATTCGAGGGCTTATGACTCCTTTATATTATTTATTGAATATTATTTGAATATTCATTCGAGGGCTTATGACTCAGTTTATATTATTTAATGAATATTATTTGAATATTCATTTGAGGATCTATGACTCCGATTATTTGCTGAGATATATTCTTTATTTTATTAAAGAATAAGGTGTCGATAATCAAACTTATCTTTGATTATTCAAATAAAGATAGTACTTTCGTATAAGTATATCTTTGGTTATTTAATACTCATTTCAAGTATAAGTTTTAAAACTTCTACTTCAATTATTTTTATAAAGATTATTCTTTATGGGAATATTATTTAAATAATAATATTCAGATATTTTCTAATATATTGGGACTGATTTATTTCATTAAATCAGCATTACTCCAAACACTCTTTAAAGTGTTTTCGAGTCTTCAAAATGATTTTTAAAAGTTAGAGCGGATCCCAAAACTCATTTTTATATTTAAGATCTTCCTTTTAAAGGGGATTTAAATACTCGTTCAAAACTTGAGGGATCCGGCTCAGTGGTGTATTTTACATTCGCAACGAGGTTGCTGTTTTGAGAAAACATCATTACTTGCCCATCGTTCGGGAAGTAAGTTCATCTATTTGAGTCGGCATAAGCAACATGGGCTCAGTGGGCGTCCATGAAAGTGTAAGTGGCTCAGTGGGAGTCCATCAAATGCGTAAGTGGCTGAGTGGCAGTCCAGCATAAGGTCCTATTGCGGCCAGGGTGATGACCAGTGGGGAATTCGTCCATCTACTAGTAGAAAAGGTTACTTACTGGTATCTTTGCCTGATCAGCAAGATATCAGGTTTATGCCAAGGTTTTCTCCTTTCCAAATTCATTGGATATTGCAACTCTGTTTATAATTTTCATAACAGAGGTTTTCAAGGAGTGTATGAAATGTATATATATAGGTGTATATATATATATCGGGATTTAATGAAGTATCTCGTAACTTCATTATTTATAATGATATTCAAAGATTGAATCTATTCAAATCTTGTCTTGTAGTCTCATCTATGTGATGAACTTTTGAACTGATTATAACTTGAACGGTGGTAGTTCAAGTAATATTTGGAAAAGATATAAGTATATTGGGGTATATTGTAACTTCATATTTTCAACTTATATCTAGTTAATGATTATCTTATGCATATCAAAGATTTTCAGAAAAACGTTGAGACAAGGGTAGATATATGAGATCACCTTGCAACGATATTTTTATACAGTTATAAACTGGAACTCTGTGTATATTATGCATGGAAGAGGACTTCCCATATTTTGAAAAGTATATATGTATATATATATACTGAATATTTTGCGACTTCATTGCACTAAGATATCAACTTGGTTCATTTCTTTTGACCAAGACTTTCATTAGTACTATGAGAAGGCTCATATATTGTTAATCATTATACATATTATTTTGGTGGGCTTGTTGCTCACCCTTGCTTTCTTCTTTCATCACACAACATCAGATAGACAAGATGAACAGGACCAAGCTCCCAATTCGCGAGCGGATAGGAAACGTTCCGCAGTTTCCTATAGGCGTTGATGTCGCTGTAGCTGAGGTAGGAACTACCAATAGGCTAGGCTTTCAACTTTTGATGTACCAGATTATGTATATTTATGAATTGTAATAATGGCAAAGAAATGTAAATTTATTCAGAAACCTTTTTAAGGTGTATTGGCATATAATTGTGGAATAAAACGACTTGTGATTATTTTTTTGGATATTCATCTCTGAGACTATAACTTGTGGTGTGTGTGTTTATTGTGGGGTCACAGTACAGAGTAGTTGATAATTTATTAAGATTGGGTGTTATTAAGGGAAATGGAACTCGTGACAACTCGGATCCCCGACCCCGGATTTGGGGGTGTTACATATTGATAAAAAAATAATTACACGTTATATCTCGGATATTACATATGGTGTCTCATCCTTGGTGTGCATAAAATACACCCATGTGTATCTTGTATACTCATCAATAATAACAAGTGCATACCTCTTCTTTGCAATAGAAATTCCATTTAATGGTCCAAAAAGATCAATATGGAACAAGTGATATGGTTCAAGAATTGATTATTCAATTTTACTCTTGAAAGATGTTTTCCTTTATTTGGCTTTTTGGCATGAATCACATAAGCCATCAAGAGTAAATACTGCATTGGGCAATTCTCTCACAAGATCTTTCTTCACAAGTTCATTGATGTTGTTAAAATTTAGATGAGAAAGTCTTTTATGCCACTTCCAGCTGTCTTCCACAGACGCTCTACTATGTAGACATATTTCTGAATTATCAGTATTTGTGAAGACCCTGGCTTCATATAAGTTACCATATCTTACACCAGTCATTGCAACCTTGCCATCTGATTTACTCACAATTTCACAATGTTCCTCATAGAAATTCACATGGCAACCTCTGTCACATATTTGAATCACACTGATGAAATTATGCTTGAGTCCTGCAATCAGAGCTACATTCTCAATGATGACATTCCAAAGCTTAATCTTTCCATATACCAAAATCTTTCCTAAGTTGTCATCTCCATTAAAAACATTTGTGCCGGCTTCCTCTTTAAACTCTGATAGCAGGGATTTATTTCCAGTCATATGTCCTGGGCATCCACTGTCCAACACTAGAGAATTCTTCTTGTTACCCTGCAATCAGATTTAATAATTATTAGTGTTTTTAAGGATCCACACTTGCTTGGATCCTTTGTCCTTTTAAAGTTTGTTAACATTTACGCAGAAGACTTTGAATCAGAGTTAATGCTAACATTCTTAATATCAGAGTTTAGACATGGAAAATCTACTTTAGATTCAATCAAAGAGGGTTTCAGTTCATAGTATTCATAATACAAACAGTGATAATCTTTACATGTGTAAATTGAATGTCAAATACTACCACAATGAAAACATGGATTATGTGGTTTGTATCTAACTGTCCTATTCTTAAACTCTGACTTAGGGCTCATTTGTGAAATCTGAACAAAATTTTCTGAATAGTTAAAATTTCCGAATCAGTAATAATCTGAACAGTAATAAATAAGATTGTTTGATAAAATTATTTAAATTTCTGAATGATAACATTAACCTGTTTGTGATTGAGTGGTTGATAATATTGGAAAATTCTTTTTATTGAAAGTTGTTTAAATTAAAATATATATAATTAAAATATTTTTTTAATAAGTTAAAATTTTATCATTTTGTAATAATTAGGCAACTTTAAAAACTAGATCGTAAACAAGTACAATCACTAATAATCTTAAGATAATACAACATATTAAAAATGAAAATATTTTTTAAATATATATATATATGTTTTTTTTCAAGAGAGAACCCTTTTTATACCTTGATTCTATTATACAATTTCATCAAATTTATTGCTAATGTAGAATGATAATTATATATTTAAATATAATAAAAAGTTTAACAATTGAAATTTGAAAAAAAAAAAAAATTAAATTTGATTCTATTGTGCAATAATTTTAAATTGATTTTACTACAAAACCATTTTAAACAATTTCATCAAATTACAATAATTTTTAAATAAAAAAATTATGCAATTTATCATTAATTTGGTAATTAAAATATATAAATATATATGATGAAAAATGAAATAAATTATTTATTTATATTTTTAAATAATAGTTCATCTCTATATAAAAAGTACTTCATGTATTGACATCCCAATATATATAAGCTTCAAAGAAAGTTTACGTATTTTTCTATTTTAATTCAAATAATTATATATTTAATTATTTTTGATTCATTCATAATAATTTAAATTAAACTTTTATTTTCTAAATACAAAACATGAAATTTAAAAATTTACAAACCTTTTTAGTCAAAAATTAACCACATGTGTTTGGATACTACTAAGAGAACAAGAAGATTGTTTTTAATTAAAGATGAATAATATTAAGTAAAATGACAAAATTTAAATTACTACATGAGAATTGAAAGAAGGTGACATAAATATAATTTGACTGGCTCAGTGGAAATTTAGAAGCTCACTCGTCCAGCACTTGTTCAGAAGAAACCCAGTGGTCCAGATACATAAAATTTTTGTCAAACAATCTGAATAGAGGAAAAAAGAATGGTTCAGTTCATAATCACTCGTTTACCTGTTAACAAATGGGGTCTTAGGAGGAATAGTATTTATCCCTTTATTATTCCTGCAAGCAACAACAAGATGATTAGTACTACCACAGTTAAAAGAGACCTTTCTGGGTGCATTAGAGATGGGTTTATATCTGTTCTCCTTATTAACACCTTCGTTTCTATTCTTATTCTTCCTAGGCTATTTTTTCTTATTTTTTATTTTAATATCCTTCAGCTTTTGCTTAAGCTACTTCTGAGTCATTAAACCAATATTTACTGATCTTGTATGAACTGGTTCAAAGTTAGCAGTTTTTAAAGTTGACTTAGATGCCGATATTGACCCTTTTTCATTAAATGCCTTAACAGCATCAACACTTAAGTTAAACTTGATAGGTCTTATCTGAGACTGGTTCAATTTTACCTTAATATCAGTATTTACTGGTTTAACTCTCTCAGTTTCCTTTTTATTACTCTTATCATAATTAGTGTTAACAACATATTCTAATCCTGATCCCCAACACCCATTTTCTATTAAACCCTGAGTTGTTTTCCCTGAATTAGTCCAAAGTCTAATTACTTCTCTCTCTTTAGCTAATTCTTTTTCTAGATAAGAATAATTTTCTAAGAGTTTCTCTTTAACATACAAAGCATCATCTCTTTCCATTTGAGTTTCTAGCAAGAAAATTAACTCAGATTCTAGGTAATCATTCCTTTTCTGAAGATCAAGGTTTTCACTTTTAATCCTAGCATTTTCAAGCATTTGATCCCTATAACTAACATGCAGCGATTTAAGGAACAACTTTAATTCACAGATACATTTAAATCAGCAATGTCAGCCTCGGTATCAGCATTTTCCATAAGAGTATAGTTGACTTCATCATCTGATTATGATTTATCATCCCAGTTCTTTTTTTTGGTGATTAAGGCTGGCTTCTTCTTAGCCTTTAGCTTTCTGCAGTCAAATGCAAAGTGTCCTACTCCATCACAGTTGTAGCACTTTTCCTTTGACTTATCAAACTTTTCAGATTTTAACTCCTTCACATCAGAGTTTCTTCTGTAATTCCTCTTATCAGAGTTTGAGGAACTAGAGCCCTTCCTAGAAAACCTCTTGTTCTTGTTCTTGAAGTTTTAGTAGACCATTTTCTTGAATCTTTTGACCAAAAGAGCTGCCATTTGCTCAATATCGTCATTGTTATCATGAACACTTTCAGTGTCTAATTCACTATTAGAGTTTGATGACTCAATATCAGAATTTGCAATCATAGCCTTTCTTTTGGAGTGGCTTCTTCTCCTGGATTTCTCCTTTGGCTTCTCTTCAACTTTAAGGGCAACTTGTCTTGCTCTTGGTCCTTTTCTCTTGCTCCTTTGCTCCATCTCCAGTTCACGAGTCTTCAGGATTCCATAGATCTCACCTAGAGATATATCATCCAGTTCATAATTATCTCTGATTGATGTGACTTTTAAGTCCCACTTATCTGAGAGTGCAAGAAGGAACTTCAAGTTAGAGTCTTCAAGATCATATTCTTTGTCAACCAGAGACATGTCATTGATCAGCTTTTGAAATATGTCATAGATTTTAGTCAAGGACTCATCAGATTTAGAGTCAAAGTGTTCATACTTCCGAGTCAGTATAGTCATCCTGTTATTCTTAATAGCAGCGGTTCCTTGACACTTGATTTCCAAAGTGTCCCAAATTTCTTTGGCAGTTTTACATCCAATAACTATGTTAGACATAACACTATCAAGACTGCTGTGAAGAATATGTCTCACTTTTGCATCTTTCATAATGGATGAAAGATCTTCAGGGAAATATTCCTTCTTGTCCTTATCAACCATCTTTTCTTCTTGGTCATCAATAACAACAGCTAGCTTCATTGTCCTATGTGGACCATCATAAATCATGTTCTGATAATCAGGATCTATTGCTTCCAGACACATGGCCATCTTCACCTTCCATATTGGATATTCATGAATCTTTAGTATGGGAACTTTGATCGCCTCATACCTGCTCATATTATGATTGATCTGTTGATTGGCTGGTGGATGAGGTGGGGGATTCTGTTGAGGTTCTTTATCTACCATTATAAATTGATTTTAGATCTTAAACTGTTTGTATATCAATATCAAGCTCTGATACCAATTGTTAGGTCCTTAATACAACTATAGAGGGGGTGAATACAATTTATGCAGACAAATTGAATTAAGTACTCAACTGTATAAATAGTTTTGTATTGATTAATAAAAACTGATTACAACTAATCTCTCAAGGATGAACAGATATCCTTGAGAGCTGCTAGGTTATACAAAAGATATATCAATACACGACACATAAAGTGTTAACCTAATCTGTGCTTATATACTGCACAACTAAACAATCAAATAAGAAATCCTATTCTATTACAATAAGGAATCATAAAACATATCCTTATTTTGATTTCTACATGAAGTAAAGTCATTCACCGACTTGAATTCTACAAATCCTTTCCTTCTTTGATATCTCCTGACTTTTAACTGAAGTGACTAAATACTGATCAGCAAATACTAATGACAAATGCATGACGCCACCCTATACTAAACTTTGATATTGAATACTAATAATAAACTATGATAGTTTATAATCTGATATCATCAATTTCTTCTAATATATCTTCTTGAGAGATATCTATCTGAAAAGGAACTAGAGGAACCACTTCAAGAAGAACACATAATCAGCAATTCTATGCTCAAAGGAAATCTCAAGAAGATGGAAGAAACTCTTCTGGTATCTATTTGATTTGTACTCAAGCAATATCTGTCAAAATAACTTGAGACAAACAAAGTCAAGAAGTTGGTGCCTAGATCAGAAGACAAGTCTGTCATAAGGATCTTTTGAGCACTCAAAAACAAGGTAGATGGAAATGGCATGACTTCAAGGAATTCATTCAAAACAACTGAAGACTATCTGCAGAAAGAGAGGATTGACAGTGAAAACTTTCACTGATGACAAAGACAAAAGCAATCTAGATCTTTCATGTCTACTCAGCAAATGCCAGCTCTCAAAAGTACCGGGGTGGAACATGGAGCACATTCTTAATTGAAGATCCTAAGGAAGAAGCTTTTGTACCCCAATATTAGGATATGGATGATTCAAGGAAGATGAAGCAAGAAGACTAGCTTCTGAAAGCACTGTGTGAACAAACACAATTATTTAGAGCCTGGTATGACTACTACTATCAGCACTTCTCTAGACACCATTTCTTTAGAGGTACAAATGCCTAAACTTCTCTCTGTTAGAAATGCATATTATCTAGAATAATTGTATATTAGTGTTAATAATATAATCCTTGAACCTACTTTTGATGACTCTTAAAAAGGGTGTATCAAAATCTTGTTATGCTAACTCTTATATGTCTGAAATGTGTGCTTTTGTAAACATTTCAAGATGTAAGAACTGAGTTGGTTCTCTTTTATATTTAAACTCACAGTAGATCAAAAATTATATTTATTACATGTTTATGTGCTTCTTTCTTAGTTTATTTCCAGTATTTTCTTAGAAGTTTTAAAGAAAATATTCAGATATCTCAAGGGATCATAAATTACTGAAAACTGATGATCTAGAGAATCTGAGTTTGATCTAACTAGATGTCTAGATGTAGTTTATGCAGTGTACTAATTGACATGAATGGATCTACAAGCAACTGTAGCCATTTAGAAGACAAACTAAACTATTGAACTTGCAATGAAGCTTAAAATGTGTCAATCTCTACTAATGTGAGTGAAGAAACTGAAGATGGATAATGATCACATAATTCATGAACAAAAAGTCAACCTGTTGACTTCAGCTTACAGTTGGAATAAATTCAAACTATTGAGACAACACCAGAAGCTTCTGCATTTAGTGAAGGTTCAATTTGTAATCAAGAGTCAAGCACATCAACAATAAGCAAATATCTCTACCACGAAAAGATTAACTTCCACAAGGTTGGTAAATGAGCTAGGTATGTCAATATTGTTAGTGTTTGTGCCCTGGAGACAACATTATAATGTTTTGGTTGAAGACATTTGGATTATGGAAGTTTATGTTCAATCGATTATTTCCTTTATAATTTATTATGTCTTAATTTACTGGGATATCAATGTTAGATTAATAAATGTCCTTGGAATATGATATAATTTATATATCTCTAAGTACGTGACTTATAAATGACATTATGAGAATAGTATCAATATTTCTAAAGGTCCTTAGTCGAGTATTATTATTAAGGGATAATAATAATGCGTTAAGACTAGTGTATTTGTTGACTGATGATCACATCTCAATGATCATAGGTATAGTGATACTAAAGTCAAAAACACAGGTGGATGTAAATGTACATGGTGTTGGACAGACCCAATTTGAGAATCTACAAGTTTGTTGTGTCATAAGTAATTCTCAGTATGATAATGATGTAATGGTCCTTACACTTGAAATCATTATATTTTTTATACGGGATTTAATGTACTTTGATTAAATTAAAAGTTACTTTTGACCAGGTAATGATAAAAGTGTATTTCGAGTATATTATGAATCGTATGAGAAATATGAATGATCTAGAAAGGCTTTAACCCTCCTAATTTTATGAGTGATATTATTGGTCTCTTGTGTGAGCTAGACTATGAAATGTGTGGCCACACTCAAATGTTGATTTCTTATGATAGTCTACTCATTCATCAAGAAAACATGGATTAAACTATGATGCAGATGATGTGTTACATGCCTCTAGTTTAATCTATAATATGTGGTTAAATGGATTATATTATATTGTACATTATTCACGAAAGGTTTAACAATCGCCGATTTAATTATTATTATTACTTGGGTAGCAATACTAGATGCCGCTCATTATTTACGATTTTAAATTAGATTTTAAATACGTTGCCAACGTAATAATAACCTATAGGATAACACAGAAAGAATGCTTGAAGGATTATTAAATTTAAATTAGATTTATGTTAAATTAAAGTAATTCGAATTATTTATAATATTTAAGTGTAACTTAATTAATTAGATAAATGATGATATTCGAATTTACTAATATTAATTCTGAAATTCAGTTGTTAAATAATTAAGTAAGACCTAATTATTATACAAATAGAAATTTTAAATTAATAATAACTCCTAATTAGTTAGGAGTTATAATTTGTTTTTTTACTCTCTATATAAAATCTCTTGTGGCTAATTTTGTATGCAAGACTTTTATTAAAAAAAAACCTAGCCACCAAGAGAGAAGATGGAGAGAGAAAGAAAAAATGATTTAATGCTAGTACACATTCAATCCTTGCGTTCAAGCATTCGTGTTAACACCGATAGAGCGTAGATCGCGAGAGTGGGATGCGTGGTGATTGAACAAACTTTGAATCTCCATTAGCAACCAATTTGTAAAGCTTCTTAAGGTAAACAGTCTGATCTATGAGTTAAATATTTATTTTTCGCATGGATCCTGAGGTAGGTTTCAAAATTTTTGGTTTTTTACGTTTTTAATTAAAGTTTCCGTTGCGTTCTATAACCATTAAATACTGATATCGAGTCTTTCAAGTGTGTTCCATTGTATGATAAACTGTCTGATTTAATTTGAGTTATAGATGAAGATAAATTTCATAAATATATTCTTATGAGCTGTTACTCAAGATCTTCACATATAACTTAACCTCATTTATCATAAAAGTCGTTTGTAGCAGTAAAGATCTCACTCATGTATTTGCTCATATTCTAAAAGTGAAAATCTTACTGAACTTGTTTATGACCATTTTCTTTTCAAAGAATCAAGGTCTGTTATTCCCAAGGAACTAACAATGAGATTTACAGAAGGGGGGTTGAATGTAAATCTCAAAACTTTTTCAAGTTTTGAGCAGTTTCAAAGGCTAAGTGTTTTGATGAACAGTTGTGTGTGAATTACTTTGAGCAGGTGCAGACATATATATATTCAAGACACAAATGTAAAGAACATAAAGGCTTTAAAAACTTTTCTGGTGGATTTGTTGTTCCACCAGAGATGTGTATTTCAGAAAATCTGTGATTCAAAAGAATTGATCACAGCTGCGTCCTAGTACAAACTAGATGATTTTCTCTCTATGTTTTTCTAAACAGCTCTGGAAAATTCACACACTAGTTACTAGCTGCAACTTGGTTTATATAACACCAAATTTTACAAGTGAAGACAAAAGTACAAATACAATTAAAAAGGTTCTTCACATGTTTCTTCTTCATTTCTCTATCCAATGCAATCTAGGATGAACTGTGAATCTTTGAATACTTCCTTGTTTGCACAAGAATGGAAATGCTGCATTTTCTTGATTCCTCCAAGAGGCTACCACATTCCAATTATCTCTGTCAACCCATGTGCCTCTGTCAGCTTATGAATTGTCACTGTCAACTGCTATTGAACTTAGAATCCATTGAAGCTTTCATCCGTTGATGGCTTTATCCGCTGATGCATTAGCAGTTGAAGCTTTATCCGTTGATGCACTCATCCGTTGATGGATGTTATCCGTTGAAGCTTTAGAGACATCCGTTGAAACTTTGTTTCTCATCCGTTGAAGGCCTTTAATCTATCAGTTGATACTACTTCATTTATATAAAATTACAAGGCATGAAATATTTACAATTAGCCCTCCTATTTGCATATCCACTAGTAGTCAACATGACTTATAATTTCCCCTAACATCTAAGAATTATAGCTTAAATACAGAAACTGAAATGTGCTACAATACTAAACTTATTTTTAAGTAGAGCTACTCCATCAACGGATAACTAGAGTGGTCTTATCCGTTGAGGCTATAAACACTACATTTTTACTTAAGTGTTTTGTTTAACTTATTATCAAACTAATACACATATTCCTAACAATCTCCCCATATTTATGTCTAATAGAATTGTAGACATAAATTTGGGTTTAACTTGATGATAACAAAACACTTAACAGATATATGAACTGAAATCAAGTAGAAATTCAAAAGTGCTGCAAAAGTATATGTACTGAGATAGAATTGAAGAATTACATTGTTTTCAAGGATGCTCCTTTAGGCTGAGCAAATTATTTTCTTTTCCTTTGATCCCTTGTTTTCTTCTCTAGCCTCCTGTCATTTTCCTCTACTTGGAGTTGGAGTTGTCTGTAGAATTCAGCTTCATCTTCTTTACTGATATCCAACTTAGATTGCATGTCCTTGAGAGTTTCATTACTGGCAATTTTAAGCTGGTCTTCAAGTCTGAAAAATCTTCAGACTCCTTTATTGTCCCTGAACTCCATCAGCCAATGAGGTGATTTATGAATTGCAATTCCATGCTCAGGGATGAGTAATGTTCTAGGCAAGGAATTAGACTCCCACCAAGTTTGCCTTATGCTGGCAATCTTGTTGAGAATCTCAGTTTTGGCAGTCTTGGTAAAGCCAGAATCCCTTTTGATAGCTGAGTAGACTCTAACCAAGGTAGAATAGCCTTCATTCAGAATTCTTTGAAGAGGCCAAGTCCTTTCCTCACTTCCTTTATATTTGAACACTAGTCTTTCTGGGAGCTGTTTGTATGCACTTATTCCCCTTACTTCCTCCAGCTCATCCAGATAGAGTTCAATATCTGTAAACTCTTTTATGTCACAAATGTGAACATAATCATCCTTTGAGGCTTGTGGCTTGGGCTTAGGTTTATATTTCTGGGTGAATTTACTTAAGGTTAGGGGAGGTGTAGATTTGGATTTTCTTTTCAGTATCTTTGGTGGTGGAGAGGTAGTTAGGAAGGTAGGCAAGTTGATGGTGTCCCAATCAATAGGTTCCTCTTTAGGGATGATTGGTTCACCATGAACATTTATACTAGGATCAGTAACAAAAGGCTCAGGAATGGAAGGTAGTGGTTTAGATTTTGATTGGGCCTCCACAGTGTCATCTTCACTCTTCCTTTTTGCATTGGCCTTCTTTCTGTTCCCTTTCTGCCATTCATTTCTTTCCTCCACACTCTCACCAACCACATTCCCCATATCCACATTTCTGCTTTTAATCTCTTCTTCTTCACTCTTGTCTTCAATCTTCTTCTTTTCTTTAGTCTGACTTGCTTTAGCTATTTTTCAAGCTTTGCTTGTGCTCTTTTGTCAGCCTTCAGCTTTTTAGCTTCTTCCTTTAACCTCATGGTTTCTTCCCTCTTGTCTTTTGAGAATTTGGGATGTCCTTGCATCACACAGATACTCTTTCCCTTTCTAAAAATGATATCCATATTCATTCTTTCTACTACATCATTGGTCTCTTTGTGCCTTATGATGCTACCACCCAAAACTTTGTCTTCATCAGGTTTTGGAAGAGGAAAATCTACTTCTTTTGATTGACTAAAGTTTAGAGGGTTCTTTGTAGAGTCCCTGTTGAATCTAGCGGATGGCTTGAGTATCATGGGTTTCAAATTCCTGAAGGAAGTTTCTCCAACCTTATTCCTCCTTACTGGCTTGTGCTCCATAATGATTGGCTCAATCTTTATGCTATGTTTCACATATAATGATTTTGAAGTTGTAGAGCCAAACATCTGTTGCATCCTTTCATCAATTTTTCTCCTTTGCTCCTTCACCTTCATCTCAGCTGTTGCTAGCTGGATTAAATCAATTCCATCAAGCTTTCCTTTGATTTGAAGTGTTGGAGAAGTAGTGATGGCAGGAACTAGCACTTTGGATATTTGAATATTTGTAGATGGCTCCCCTCCCCCTTCCACTTTATTCTCCCCCTTTTTGTTATCATCAAGGAGAAGAGTCAAGCCTTGTGCTTTAGCCAGTTGCATTAGAAGACTTGTTTGAGACTGTTGATTTTGAAGAATGGTGACCATAGAATTTTCAATGACTTGAACTCTGTCCTCCAACTTGGCCAACCTCTTTTCAGCATCTGATTCTCTTCTCAGTCTCAGTAACAAGTCCTGCATGGTACCATAGGCATGACTGAATCCAACTTCTCAGAGTTGTAGGACTTCAAGTCAGCTATATTCTTCTTGAGTTCATCCACACTCAGATTCTGTCTTAATTGCTGTAGCTTCATGAGATGTAAAGAATCTAGGTGGGCTTGAAGAAGAGCCTTGGTACCAGCATTGGAGGTGTTCTGAATGGCTTTTTGGATAGACATGATTTGTTTGACGAAGGATACATTGAATTGTCCCGGTGTTGACTCCTTTGTCAATGCCCATTCAGGTAAATATGGAATAGAACTTGGGCCTTCATCTCCCCCTAAGTTCATGCTTCCATCAAATGAAATAGAGTCATTATCATTAGAATTTACTCCAAATTCTTCAGATGGCTCACCAGCTGTAGAAGGCATCAAGTTGACAGCAGCTTTATCCTTTTGTAGAGATTCTGAAGTATGTACTAGATTTAAAGTCTTTTCTGCCTCCTCATTGCCCTGAGTAGCCAACAATTGATAGGCTGACACGGGATGAGTAAAAGTATCAGCATCCAAGGAAATGCTATCAATTACAGCTTTGTAATGTTGCTGAAATTGTCTTTCCTTTTTAGCATCATCCACAATCATTGACTCATTAGCAATGGTTGGATCCACCCTTATACCTTCGGTACCTGCTTTTCTCTCAATTTCTCTCTTTTCTTGCATTAGGGGCTCCCCCTGGCTCACACTTCTCACACCCTCACCTTCACCTACTAAGGTGGCACTCCTCTCACTTTCTTTTGCCATGCTGGAAGAAATAGCATGCATATTTAGACTATCAACCTCTCCTTTTGCCTGGGAGCAACCCAGCCTCTCACTTAAATTTTCACTCCCTTCCCTCAATCCTAGAAGTGATTGTACAGTAACCATGTCTTCTACACTTGGAATTGAGTCAGTTATTTATGTAGAGACTATCAATGGATAGGGAGTATCCGTTGAAGTAGGAACTGATGGTATCAACGGATAACTGCTGTTCAGCTTATCCATCGAAGAACAACCACTTGTCAACGGATGAGGAATATCCGTTGAAGAAGGAAAAGAAGTAGAAATTGAAATTGACATAATTATTGAATCTGTGTAGATTGATTTTAATTTAGGTGACACAGATTCTTCAACTAAGTCTGAAAGAATTGGCTGATGATCCAACAAATCATCTAAAAGATGATGATCACCAGTATTTGAGTGGGGCTCCTCCCTGAGTTGTAAAGAGGGAGAATCAGGAATTGATGTGAATATCATGTCCACATCCAGAGATGGTGATGGAGAATTTGGTGATTGATGTTTGTCAATTTTGAGAGAATGGGGCTGTGACTCCACATTTGTTGGAGTCACATCAAGCTGAATTTGAGAAATCATAGATACAGGTGAGTGTATCTGTGCAGTGTGTGCACCCTGTATGGAAACTAAGGTTTTGACCCTCTTTCTTCTTGTAAAGGCTTTTACAGGTGAGTGTGTGGTTTCAGTGTCCCTCCCTTTTTTGTTCTGTATCCCTGGTTGGGGACTATTTTCAATAGCTGCACCCTTTTGGGAGGATACAACTAGGGATGAGTTTGAATCCTTTTCAACCACCACAGTCTTTTGAGAAACTGTGGCTTGGCCAGCTGGGGTATCACTCACCTCTCATTCCTTATCCTGGGGGGATTCTTGATGTTCACCCCTCCCCTCACCACTCACACCCTGTTCACTCCCCTCAGGGTTTATGGTAGTTGTTACAACTGTTGTCTTTTGAGAAACAACAGAGGTGGCTTTCTTTGACTTTGGTTTTGAAACTTTAGGTTTGGTGGCCTTGGTAGGAATCTGTTGGGACAAAGACACAGATTCCATGGCCACACTTGAAGGCAAAGAAATAATGGGGTTGGAAGTAGTGGGAGTTGAAGAAGTATTTACCTCACTTACCTGAGGTGCATTCATTATTGGTAAATATACCAATGACACCTGATTGTTGAGGTTAATTCTCAAAAAAGGTCTGCAAGGACCCTTTTCTCTTGTGCTCAGCACTTGAGTTTATTACTCTCATTGGTTATGACCAAACCTTCAGCAACATGGTTATCCAATAACATAAAGAATCTAGCATAGTAGATGTTATGAGGTCTATTAGCTTTGTTACCTAACCCGGTACCCAATTATAGCATAACATAGTTGTTAAAATTAAAATACCTATCAGAAACTAGCATATAGAGCATATTAACAAGAGATGAAGTTATTGCATCAAAATTACTAATTTTCCCAGAGAAAACCTTGATAAAGGCAACACCAAGAAAACTCCATTCTTTCCTAAGGCCTTTTCTTCTAATACTCCCTAAACTAGCAGAATCAAAGGAGTAGCCTATGGAATCTAACATGCTAGATACATCATTATCAGTGTGTGATATCATGGCATTGTTCTCAGGTAGTTTGAAACAGGATTGTATATCATCACAGTTAATACAGTAATCTTTACCTTTGAGAGAGAAAGTGATGGTCATATCTGTGGAGTTGAACTCTGCTGTTGTCCAAATCTCCTCAATTACCTCACAGTAAATAGTTGGGGCTTCCAGCATTGCATAGCTTAGTTTGCAGTTTTTGATGAAGTCCATCATCTTGTGATGATCTGAGTGGGCTTCATTCTTTTCCACCAAAGCTACGAAATTGTTTTTCTCATAGACAAATCCAGACTGGGACATTATCTTTACTACTGGTGCCATTGTAGTGAGTAGAGGTTGCAGAGAAAAGTTGAGAGTTTTGGTAGAGAAAGAGAGTATAAGCTTTTGAAAAATTGTAAGAAAGCGTAAAGTGAAAATAAGAATTCAAAAAGCTTTTATACTTTCTTAGATTAAAACACAAAGAAAATGATTAAACACTATTTTTAAGTAAACTACAGCCGTTTGAGAATAAAGAAAACCGTATGAATTCTAAAAACTGCCTTTAATACAAATACATACAACTGTGTATATATATATATGTATCAACGGTTAAGTAAAAGAATCAACGGTTGTGACTTACTTAAAACAACTAATGTGACACTTCAACGGATGAGGTAAATAGTTGTCCGTTAAAGATTAACACAGTTTTATCCGTTGAAGGATAAAATTACTAGAAATGTATTTGTCTTTCAATGGATAATGAACATCCGTTGATGGAACAATTTTGGCTTTCAACGGATAGGGAATATCCATTAATAGAATAAACTTTACTTAAAGCCAACTATGTTCTTGCAATAAATTCATTTCAGGCTTCAAAACAGATTATAATAAGGACATGAATTTATGAATAATTAAGCATACCTAGTTCACTTACTAATCTTGTGAATGTTGATTCATCAAGTGGCTTGGTAAATATGTCTGCAATCTGCTTTTCACTTGGAACAAAATGAAGTTCCACTATACCATTCATCACATGTTCCCTTATGAAGTGGTACTTGATGTCAATGTGCTTGGTTCTTGAGTGCTGTACTGGATTTTCAGTAATGGCAATGACACTTGTGTTGTCACAGAATATTGGAATTTTGTCAACATTTAGCCCATATTCAAATAGTTGATTCCTCATCCACAGTATCCGTGCACAGCAACTACCAACAACAATATATTCAGCTTCAGCTGTTGATGTAGAAACAAAATTTTGCTTCTTGTTGAACCAGGACACAAGCTTATTCCCTAGAAATTGACAGGTGCCAGTTGTACTTTTCCTGTCTATTTTGCAACCTGCATAATCTGCATCTGAGTAGCCAATTAGATCAAAAACAGACTCTCTAGGGTACCAAATTCCTAGATTTGGAGTCCCTTTGAGATATCTGAAAATTATTTTAATAGACACTAAGTGAGATTCTTTAGGGTCAGCTTGAAATCTAGCACAGAGACATGTAGAAAACATTATATCAGGCCTACTAGCAGTTAAATATAGAAGTGAGCTAACCATGCCTCTATAACTTGTAATGTCCACAGACTTTTCAGCCTTGTTTAATTCAAGCTTGGTGGCAGTGGCCATGGGAGTTTTTGCAGATGAACAATCCATTAAGTCGAACTTCTTTATAAGATCATAAATATATTTAGTTTGACTAATGAAAATTCCACCACTAACTTGTTTAACTTGTAAACCAAGAAAATAAGTTAACTCTCCCATCATGCTCATTTCATATTTACTTTGCATTAACTTAGCAAACTTTTTGCAAAGCTTATCATCTATAGAACCAAATATAATATCATCTACATAGATTTGAACAAGTATTGTAGAGCCATTAACATTTCTAAAGAAAAGAGTTTTTTCAACAGTACCTCTTGTGAAGTAATTATCAAGAAGAAATTTTGACAAAGTCTCATACCAGGCTCTAGGTGCTTGCTTTAGTCCATAGAGTGCTTTCAATAGATAATACACATAATCTGGAAAGTTTGGATCTTCAAATCCTGGAGGTTGGCTTACATAAACTTCTTCTTCCAATTCTCCATTCAGAAATGCGTTCTTGACATCCATTTGATAGACTTTGAAATTGGCATGGGCTGCATAGGCTAGAAAGATTCTGATGGTTTCAAGTCTTGCAACTGGAGCAAATGTCTCATCAAAATCTATTCCCTCTTGTTGAGAATAGCCCTTGGCAACCAATCTAGCTTTATTCCTTATGACAATGCCATTTTCATCCATCTTGTTTTCGAATACCCATTTTGTGTCAATAGAACTCTTATTCTTTGGCTTGGGTACCAGCTTTCATACCTTGTTCCTCTCAAATTGGTTTAGCTCCTCTTGCATTGCTAAAATCCAATCTGGATCCAATAGAGCTTCTTCCACTCTCTTAGGTTCCTCCTGTGATAGAAAACTATTGTATAGACATTCATCACCAATGATCAATTCAAAAGGATGATTCTTGGTCCATTTCCTTTGAGGTGGTAGATTGGCTCTAGATGAGGTTGCCTCAGTATTATCATGATGTGAGATAGAGTGTTGATTGGTTGAAACTCCCCCTGAGTTACTGATCCTTTGAAAGGAACTGGGAGTTCTATCAACTGATGAAGTAAATTTATTATCCGTTGATAGACTATGATCAATGGATGCTTCATTATGTACTTCAACGGATGATGCACTTTGTCTTTCAATGGATGCTGCATTACTTCTATCAACGGATGCTGAATTATGACTTTCAACTGATGCAGCATTTTGTACATTATCCAAAGGCAGATTTTGAATCCTTTTTGAGGTGCATTCTCCATCATTCTCATCTTCACTATCATCACAATATATCTCAATGTTGTCAAATTTGAGTCCTTCATGATGTCCCTAATCTGTTAGTCCATCAATCTTTTTATCATCAAACACAACATGCACAGATTCCATAACAATGTTGGTTCTTAGATTGTAGACCCTATATGATTTTCCAGCAGAATAACCAACAAATATTACTTCATCAGCCTTTGCATCAAACTTCCCTTTGTGATCAGATTGATTCCTTAGAATGTAGCATTTGCAACCAAAGACATGAAGAAAGTTTAAGGTTGGTTTTCTTCTCTTGAACAATTGATAGGGGGTCATGCCTTTTGCCTGATTGATTAGAGAAATATTCTGAGTGTAACATGCACAGTTAATAGCCTCAGCCCAAAAATATGTTGGGAGTTTTGACTCTTCAAGCATTGTTCTTGCAGCTTCAATTAGTGATCTGTTCTTCCTTTCCACCATACCATTCTGTTGTGGAGTCCTTGGAGCTGAGAACTCATGCATGATCCCATTTTCTTCACAGAACAACCTCATGGTAGAGTTCCTGAACTCAGTTCCATTGTCAATCCTGATATTCCTTACTTTGAAATCTGGATGATTATTAACTTGCTTGATGTGATTGATAATGAGTTCACTAGCTTCATCCTTTGATTCAAGAAAGTAGGTCCATAAAAACTTTGAGAAATCATCTACAATCACTACGAAATATTTTTTCCTTGAAATTGACAATATATTGACTGGTCCAAAAAGATCCATGTGTAGCAGTTGTAATGGTTCATCAATTGCTGATTCAAGCTTCTTACTGAATGATGCTCTCTTTTGCTTTCCTTTCTGACAAGCATCACACAGTCCATCCCTTGAGAATTCCACTAGAGGCATTCCTCTAACTAAGTCCTTTTTGACTAGATCATTCATTGTCTTGAAATTCAAATGGGACAGCTTCTTGTGACATAGCCAACTTTCATCTGGATTTGCTTTGCTGAAAAGACAAGTAATTGATTCTGCATCTGTAGAGTTGAAGTCAGCCAAGTACATATTCCCTTTTCTAACTCCAGTTAGAACCACTTTGTTGTCCTTCTTACTTGTGACAACACAGGCTTCAGAATTGAAGGAAACAGTACTCCCTATGTCACATAGTTGACTGATGCTCAATAGATTGTGTTTGAGACCATCAACTAATGCAACTTCATCAATGATGACGTTTTCTTTTGAAATCAAGCCATATCCCATAGTGAACCCTTTGCTGGCATCTCCAAAGGTTATGCTAGGTGTAATACCCCCAATTTTTAGAATTTTTGAAACCCTTATGAATAGTATTTTGCTGAATAAGAAAACTTTTCATGCCACACTATGTAGGGGTTCTTTTATTGATCTTCTGGGATATTATTAGTACTCTATGTGGTATATAAGTGTATGTAAAGATCGTCAGAATCCAAATCCGAACATTTTGATTTTTCACAGAAATCTACCAGATACAGAAAGAATTGAGTATAAGGTAACAGAATAAAAATGATTTAAATTCAAGGATTATAAGAGAGGATCATAAAAAGGAAAATAATGTATTGAGAAAGGTTAAGGAAACCTAAGTAATAAGATCCCGGGTATGATCCCTCAAACGATAAACGAAAACGAAAGTTAAGCGAACCGTATAACAGATCAGCGATCATTAGGCAAGGTTAGGGATGATGATGTCATCAAACCAACAAGATGACATATGAAAGGTGACATAAGCATGACATAAGGGGGAAGGAGGTGTGGTTAATTTAAAACCACACAAAGTTCATGGTTAAAAAGGTAATTAACCAAAATCAAGCTAAAAACAACCAACCAACAATCATTTCACCCAAAACACAAAGATCATTTCATTTTCTTCACTTTGCTCTCGGCTTCTTCTTCTTTTCCAAAGCAAGAAAGTCAAAATCATAGTTCCAAGCTTTGTTAAATCACAAGGTAATTATCCAAGACTCCTTATGCATAGTTATGGATATCCTATAAGTTTGAGCTCCTAAATCATTCACAATCTCTTCCTAAAAATCATGGAAGAAGATGGTGAATAGTGTTTTTAAAGAACTAAATTTTTGTTCTTGAAGTTTTGTTTAGATTAAGCTTGGATAAGGACTTTAAGGGTGATTCCAAGCCATTCTCTTGATTCTCCACTCTCCAAGGAAGGTATAACCCCTCCAAACCCTAACTTTATTTGAGTAATTAGATTTAGTTTTTTTGTTATAATTCATGAGAGGTTTGCTAGTTGTAAATGTAGAGATTAGTTGATTTTGTGAAGTTTTTGGAGTGGTAGTTCTTGGATTGTTGATTAATGAACTTAAGTGTAGTTAAATTCAAGTTTAAGAATAAGTATAAATTGTTGATGTTGAGTTGTTGGGGCTGTTATGATGTAGTATGGATGGAGTTTTGATTGGGTTGAGATTGTGGATTGATTGTGGGTTGAATTGGAGTGTTTTAAATTTGGGAAATCGCGTAAACATAGCTGTCGTAATGTCTGATTTACTTTAGGCTGTTTTGTTCTTAACATTAGGACCCGAGAAATCCTTGCTAGGTTTTGACCATTGCCATGATTAGATAGTTCATGTTACGAGCTTCGTTTTGATATGTGGTTCGTTTGATTCCGATGTACGGTTTAGGAGAAACGGCCGTTTTAAGTAATGACGTTTCGCGACCGAACCATTACCCCTCGCCTTACTTTGAAACCTTGGTTAAAGACTTTAAATGACTAATTGGGGTATGAAACAATTATGTTAAGTGGATTAGGCAGTTGGTAAGGTACTCGTGAAAGAATCACTTTAAAATTCTTAATGGCTAATTTATTAAAAATGGTGGAGCCGAGGGTACTCGAGCGACTTAAGTAAATCGTTAAGCGCGAAAGGGAACGTTAGGACTCTAAATGGTTAAAGTCTAGTTTCTTAAGCGACCGGGGTTTAATTCTGACTTATGTTGTTGTTCATAGGTTATCGGACCCACTCTAAGCTTAAGTCTATCCGGGAGCACTCAGACAAGTTTTCTACCCGTTATACTGTTGTTGTGATGTAAATATATGTATATGCATTATCTTGTGATAAGTGCATGATTGTTATTAGCAAATTTTGCGATATATTAGAGCATGCTGATATGGTATATATGCATGTCTGTTTCATAATCTGGTTATCTATCTGTTGATTTCAATGCTTATAGTTGCGTAATACCTATGCTAGAGATAAGCAGTAGTTGCGTATACCCTTAGTATAGGGGACCCAAAGGTGAACATATTTCTAAACCGGGAGTCGATGTTCCCGAGTATATTATATATATATATAATTATATATATATGGATATAGTTTTCAAAACTATTGATCGAATAAGGTTTATTCGATAACTTTATTTTATTTAATGAATATTATTTGAATATTCATTCGAGGACTTATGACTCTGTTTATTCTATTTAATGATTATTATTTGAATATTCATTTGAGGGTGTATGACTCCGTTTATTTTATTTAATGAATATTATTTATAATATTCATTCGAGTTATTATGACTCGACTTATTATTTAATAATATTCTTTATTTTATTAAAGAATAATGTTTCGATAATCAAACTTATTTTCGATTATCAAATGAAGATAGTACTTTCATATAAGTATATTTTTGGTTATTTAATATCCATTTCAAGTATGAGTTTTAAAACTTCTACTTCGAATATTTTTATAAGGATTATCTTTATGAGAATATTATTTAAATAATAATATTCATATATTTCTAATATATCGGGACTGATTTATTTTAATAAATCAATAGTACTCCAAACATTCTTAAAAATGTTTTCGAGTCTTCAAAATGATTTTTAAAGTTAGAGTGGACCCCAAAACTCATTTTTATATTAAAGATCCTCCTTTTGAAGGGGATTTAAGTACTCGCTCAAAATCTGAGGGATCCGGCTTTGTGGTGTATTTTACATTCGCAACGTGGTTGCTGTTTTGAGAAAATAATTTGATTACTTGCCCAACGTTCGCGAAGTAAGTCCCTCTAATTGAGTCGGCATAAGCGACAGGCCGGGGTACGGTCTATCAAAGTGTAAGTGGCTGGGTGGCAGTCCATCAACACATAAGAGGTCGGGTGGCAGTCCAGCACAAGGTCCTTATGTGGCCAGGGTGATGACCGGTGGGGGATTCATCCATCTACTAGTAGAAAAGGTTACTTATTGGTATCTTTACCTGATCAGCAAGATATCAGGTTTATGCCAAGGTTTTCTCCTTTCCAAAATTCATTGGATATTGCAACTCTGTTTATAATTTTCATAACAGAGGTTTTCAAGGAGTGTATGAAATGTATATATATATAGGTGTATATATATATATCGGGACTTAATGAAGTATCTCGTAACTTCATTATTTATAATGATATTTCAAGAATTGAATCTATTCAAGTCTTATCTTGTAGTCTCATCTGGGTGATGAACTTTTGAAACTGATTATAACTTGAACGAAGGTAGTTCAAGTAGTATTCGGATATAAGTATATTGGAGTATCTTGTAACTTCTTCTTTTAAACTTATATCTAGTAAATGATTATCTTGTGCATGTCAAAGATTTTCGGAAAAACGTTGAGACAAGGTTAGATATATGAGATCACCTTGCAACGATATTTTATACAGTTATAAACGGGAACTCTGTGTATATTATACATGTCAGAGGATTTCGAAGATTGTGAAAAGTATATATGTACATATATACTGAATAATTTGTGACTTGGTCGCGGTAAAATATCAAACTTGGTTCATTTCTTCTTGACCAAGACTTTCATGAGTACTATGAGAATGCTCATATATTGTAAATCACTATACGTATTATTTTGGTGGGCTTGTTGCTCACCCTTGCTTTCTTCTTTCATCACACAACATCAGATAGACAAGATGAACATGACCAAGCTTCCAATTCGCAAGCGGTTAGAAAATGTTCCGCGGTTTTCTGGAAGCGTTGATGCCGCCGTAGCTGAGGTAGGAGCTACCAATAGGCTAGGTTTTTAACTATTGATGAACCAGATTTATGTATATTTATGAATTGTAATAATGGCAAAGAAATGTACATTTATTCAGAAACCCTTTTAAGGTGTATTGGCATATAATTGTGGAATAAAATGACTTGTGTTATTTTTGGTATTCATCTCTGAGACTATAACTTGTGGTGTGTGTGTGTATATTATGGGGTCACAGTACGCAGTAGTTGGTTGATTATTAAGATTAAGTATTATTAAGGGAAATGGAAATCATGACAACCCGGATCCCCGACCCCGGATTTGGGGGTGTTACACTAGGGCCAGCTCTCTCCTTGAACTCTGTGAGCAGGGTGAAATCTCCTGTCATGTGCCTTGAACAACCACTGTCCAAGTAGCATAGATTCCTTCTTTTTCCCTGCACACAACAAAATCAAATCAAGTTGATTTTGATACCCATGTTTCCTTGGGTCCAGCCTTGTTAGTCTTTTACCTAGACCTCATATTTCCTGCATCTTTTGACTTAGGTAACTTTGGGTCAACCTTGGTCTCTGATGTAGTTGGTTGAAGTGTAGGGTTAGTCACAGAATCATTTAGCACATTTGGTTGAATTTGATAAGGCATAGATTGTGCAAACATATTATTCCACATAGGCATGTTGTATGGCATTTGAGGCATACTGAATGCAGCAAAATAAGGATTATTAAGATATGGCATGTTTGCAAAATGTGCATGAGGATTCTGTTGAGACATAACAAGCATAGCATGCAGAGGTGACATAGACATGTTAGGCATGGAAGGAGTTAAAGGCATGGTAGCATTCTTAACAGACTTGCAGTTAGCAGATAGATGATTAACACTTTTACAATGCACACAACTTTTTCTAGGAGCATACTTATCAGGTGTGTAATTGTTATGTTTGTTAATCCCTACCTTCCCATTTCTATTAGATTTCCTTTTGGTTTCCTTTTTATCCTCAACCAACTTATGTCTATTTTTCAACTAATCTAAAGTCATGTGTCCTATATTCACCTTACTGGCATCTTTAGATGTGCTAGCTTCTTCTTTGACAAAGTTCTTGGAAGTTGAACCAAACTTCTTATTGAGATTTTTCAAATTGTTCTTTTTAGAATCACTTTCCTGTTTTAATTGGTGAGCTTTCAACGAATGCTCATTTTCTTCCTTCAACGGATAACTTTCATCATCCGTTGACAATCCATCAATTAATTCTACTTCTTTTTTGTTTTTCTTCCAGGCATTCTCACAGAGTGATTCAATTCCCTGAACCTTGATAATTTGAGCACTAACATCCCTAGATGTTTTCCAGGCCTTGATTACATCATGCTCATGTTCTAATTATTTAGAAAGGATTTCTACTTTCTTAACAGATTCTTCTAGTTCACTCTCAACAGATAAGCATTTGATTTTAATCTTTTCAAGCTCAATTACCTTACCCTCTAACACAACATTCCTATCACTTAAAAAAAATTATTCTCTTTAATTCTTGTGTTTTCTTTAGCTAGTGATTTAAGGGAAACACGCAAATGATATAATTCATTGGACATATCATTTATAGCTTCATTGCATTCAATTTTAGAAAGCTGAGAGAGGTTAGTAGTGATGATCTGGTTGCTTGATGAACTAGTTTCATTTTCATCAGAATTAGCCATCAAGGCTAGGTTGACATATTCCATATCATCATCTTCATTGGCTCCATCCACTGCCCAGTCATCCTGAGACAGAAAAGCTCTTTCCTTTTATTTGAGCAAATCGAAATATTTCTTTTTATAATCCACTTGCTCAAATTTCTTCTTCTCAAAAGTTGGCTTTCTGCACTCATTTCCAAAGTGTCCACTTATGCCACAGTTATAACATTTGAACTTAAGATTTGTCCACCATGTTCTTGTTTGACTTAGTGAATCTAGCATTTTTCTTGAATTTCATCTTTGCAAACCTCCTGGACAGAAAATCTAGATGTTCATCAACATCATCAAAGTCATCTTGACTGGAACTATCTTCAACTTCAGCTACTTGCTCCTTTCCCTTGCTTGATTCTGATTTGCTTGTGCCAATTTTGAGACTTGGCATTGTCTTTTCTTCATTCCTTGCTTCAGTCTTCTCATTGTCAGCTACAAGTGTAACTGATCCTCCTTTTCTCTTTCCCTTTTTCCAACAGCTCATCTTGCTCCATCTCAAGTTCATAGGTCTTCAAAATTCCAGATAATCTTTCAAGTGTGAAGTCCTTATAATCCTGAGAATTCCTTAGTGAAACAGTCAGAGGCTTCCATTCCTTTGGTAGAGACCTCAGAAATTTTAAATTGGAATCCTTGACTTGGTACATTCTGCCATACAGCTTCAATCCATTCAACAGTTTTTGAAATCTATTGAAGGTATAATTCAGTGATTCTCCTTCTTCAAAATGAAAGTATTCATACTGTTGAATGAGAAGCTGCATTTTGTTTTCTCTAACTTGTTCAGTACCTTCACAGATAAGTTGCACAATATCCCAAATTTCCTTAGCAGTTTGGCTGTTAATGACATTATCAAACATAACTTGATCTAGGCCATTAAACAGAATGTTCATGGCTTTCTTGTCCTTGTGAACCTCTTCAATATCTTCATCAGTCCATTCTGCTTTTGGCTTGAGAATAGACTGTCCAACAGCAACTGTGGCAGTTGCAGCTGTGGCCACCTTGTGAGGGATGTGAGGACCATTTTTAATGAAGTTGATGTAGCTTTCATCTTGAGAGAGAAGATGTAGGTGCATCTTCACTTTCCAGTGATGATAATTATCTCTTTCCAGGATTGGAATCTTTACACCAATATCCTTCTTACTCATGATGTTAGTAGAATAGATCTTTAAACTCTTTGTAAGTTAAGAGCTTGCTCTGATACCAATTGTTATTCCCAAGGAACTAACAATGAGATTTACAGAAGGGGGGTTGAATGTAAATCTCAAAACTTTTTCAAGTTTTGAGCAGTTTCAAAGGCTAAGTGTTTTGATGAACAGTTGTGTGTGAATTACTTTGAGCAGGTGCATACATATATATATATTCAAGACACAAATGTAAAGAACACAAAGGCTTTAAAAACTTTTCTGGTGGATTTGTTATTCCACCAGAGATGTGTATTTCAGAAAATCTGTGATTCAAAAGAATTGATCACAGCTGCGTCCTAGTACAAACTATATGATTTTCTCTCTATGTTTTTCTAAACAGCTCTGGAAAATTCACACACTAGTTACTAGCTGCGACTTGGTTTATATAACACCAAATTTTACAAGTGAAGACAAAAGTACAAATACAATTAAAAAGGTTTTTCACATGTTTCTTCTTCATTTCTCTATCCAATGCAATCTAGGATGAACTGTGAATCTTTGAATATTTCCTTGTTTGCACCAGATGGGAAATGCTGCATTTTCTTGATTCCTCCAAGAGGCTACCACATTCTAATTATCTCTGTCAACCCATGTGCCTCTTTCACCTTATGAATTGTCACTGTCGACTGCTATTGAACTTAGCATCCGTTGAAGCTTTAATCCGTTGATGGCTTTATCCGTTGATGCATTAGCAGTTGAAGCTTTATCCGTTGATGCACTCATCCGTTGATGGATGTTATCCGTTGAAGCTTTAGAGACATCCGTTGAAGCTTTGTTTCTCATCCGTTGAAGGCCATTAATCTATCAGTTGATACTACTTCATTTATACAAAATTACAAGGCATGAAATATTTACAATTAGCCCTCCTATTTGCATATCCACTAGTAGTCAACATGACTTATAATTTCCCCCAACATCTAAGAATTATAGCTTAAATACAGAAACTGAAATGTGCTACAATACTAAACTTATTTCTAAGTAAAGCTACTCCATCAACGGATAGCTAGAGTGGTCTTATCCGTTAAGGCTACAAACACTAGATTTTTACTTAAGTGTTTTGTTTAACTTATCATCAAACTAATACACATATTCCTAACAAGGTCACTTATTTGTAACAAGTTTAAGAATTTCCTTGTTAACCGGTGTCAATGCCAAGATAATGGCTGAATGAGACTACAACCGAGGAATCAATGTAGCAAGTCATTCTTAATGACAGTTGAATTTGATTATTCATAATTTTATCTGATACCACCTCCCGGTCTATGCTATGGATTACATTATGAAGTTGATAATTTAATTCAGATGAGTTAGTAAATTTTGTTTTTAATTTGACTCACAAAGAATGACTTGATGTTTATTAACCAATAACATGTTGATTATCATTAATTAGGGTTCGCCGAGTTAACTTGGATCTATTGAAAATAGGATTTTGAATTCTCCAAAGTGATACTCTCCAAAATGTTATAAATTTTGAATTAAACTATTCTAGTTAAACTCAAACTGCAAATTATTGAGAAAGGATTTTCAATAATCTACACCTGTACCCTGAAGCGTTCAAAACATGTCTTTAATGTCACTTTTAATTTTTCAGCAAAATGACTTTTCATGTCTCTCTTGAATGAACATGTTTAAGGTCTGTTTTATGGCCATTTCACTAAAATTCTTATCCTTAGAATCTATAATATAACCCTTCAATTAGAGTGTTTTTGGAGATTCTCCAAGAAAGTGTTGCAGAATTGATTGAGACATCAAGAAAAGAGTAGTGCAACAACAAAGACTTGAAATGGGGGATTCTTCACCTGGGACTGGTAAGTCAAAATTCACTACAAGCAATATGTCAATAGATATCAGTTAAAAATCGATGTCTATGAAAAACAGAAATCGATTTCCTCGTGGGTTATGTTAAAGACCCTCCTATTTAACATCGATTTTAAACTGATGTGAAAGAGGACACACAAAATTGATTTTTAATATGAAACCGATATTTATATCTTGATGTTAAATTTCTAATGGACATCTATTACTTATATATTGTTATCATGTGATATTTTTATCAATTTAAGGATATGCCAGATAAGCAAAATGTTTCCCTTTGCCCATTAAATTTGTTATAACCGGAAAATTTCTGTACATATTTTGTGATATATATGATAAATATTACCTATTTCATTAAATTTAAAATGTGTTGCCATGATTTATTGTGTAGTAAGTATTAATTTAGTCCTGCTAGGACCAGGTCATCTTTCTAATAATTAATATGTGTTTTAAATGCAATTATATGAATCAATCCACAATCTGGACGTGTGTTAGATTACGTTTCTTCCGTGTTACGTCTTAAAACATGTTTTCTGATTGTCTGTACTTATTATCTGTGTTATCAGGGGTTATATTAAATTTAGAAATTATTTAGGTTTCCCAAAAGTTATCGGACCGGGACCCGACCGGGACGTAAAAACCCACAAAATTCGTACATCTATTTTTACAAAATCAAGGACACTTTTAATAGTCTGCATTTTCATCTTTTTAAAATGTACGTAATTTTTGGGGAATTTTGACATAAATATTGTATTTATATGTAAAGTATCTTTTTATAGCTTTTCCATGTAAATTATTATTTTCCGAGCGTGGAATTCAAATTGAACGAGAAAAAGGTACCGCTTTGAGATTTATCGGAACCGTTTGTGAAAATATAACTAGGCCTCGTATTTATCTCATTTCAGTCAGTAGTGATCCTGAGCAAGAGATATATATCAGTTTTCTTTGTTTTTATTTTAAATTTTTAGTTTTTGAAATACCGAAATTAAAGAATCAATCATTCTAATCAATCCAAGAAGCCGTTGATTGTGTTCTTGATACCGTTGCGAAGCTTGCATCAAGATGAACAATTTCATATATCAATCTTCAATTAAGGTTGATTATTCAACTATTTCTATTTTTCAAATTATTTGTTTAAATTCGTTTTTGATTCTTGAGTGATTGTTTGCTGTTTTTATTGATTGATTGTCATTCCTGGGATTCTGAGGAATGATTTGGTATATTAATATGTTAGATTTGGTTCGGTTTTGATGAAACCGTACTTTTTGCTTTTTCTTGATTTTTAATTTCAAATTTCTGAGTTATTAGTTCATTGATTTAAGGTCATGAATAGATTGTAGGAGTGTTTAGCTTCATTTTGATAGTTAATACATTGAATTTGGTTAAAAATTGTGATTTTTCCGTGTTCGCCTGAAAATTCAATTTCGGGGCTGGAGTTTGGACGGATTCTGGGTTTCATCTAGATTCTGTTGTTGATTGGATCAGTTCTGAGTTGGGGGAGTTATAAGGAGTGATTTGGGATAAAAAAACGGGTGTTTTGGTAGGTTTTTTGCCAGGAACGGGGTTGCCGACCGACGAACGTCGCTAGCCATATTCTGGGAAACCCAGAATCCGGCGACCTGTTCTTCAGGTCCCGGCCACTCGCCACCACCCTGTGCTGCTCTTTGATCCAGTGGAGAAGGAGACAGCAATCCAGAAAGTGTTTTGTGTTTTTATTTTTTTAAATCAAAATTCAGTTTTAAATTCTAAAAATCATTTTAATTTCCAAAATTAATTTGGCTAATTATTCAATAATTAACTGGATTATTTTAAATTCCAAAACATATTTTCTTTTATTATTTTCAAAAATCCAGATTTGTTTTAATTATTTATAATTTATTTTAATTAATTATTTAGGATTTAATTAATTGATTAATTCATTTAATCAATTAATTTATTTATAAATAGTTAAATAAAGTATAATTATTCATAATTAAGCCAAATAATTCCTAAAAATTATTTTGAGCTTTTAAAAATATATTTGAGTATTTAAAAATCAATTGTTATTATTATTAATTGATTTATTCTTATTTTAATCATTATAAATAGACCGTTCATTTATTTAATACAAATCGAACGCGTCTAGACTCGGAAAAATATCACGCTTCCATTAAAAATACTTTCGAGACCTAAATCTTTTTGTATTAAAAGGTCATTTTTTGTGAATTATTCTGAGTTAAATACTTATCAAAAAATCCCTATTTTGATTTGATTTCAGTTTTAAAAACACTGAGACCTATCCTTTGACAATCTAACCGATATGTTATGTGCATAACATGACTACGTGCTATGTGAGATGCATGCTATCTGTTTACAGCTTTCCATGTCATGATTAGATAAATGATCGGGTAGATGCTGAGATGTATAGACGTCATTCAAATTTGTCTGGTTTATTAAGCAAGTTTGTTTGATTTATAGAATCAAGTCCAGGAGGGCAGACAGGGTAAAAAAGGTTAAGTTCAGTCTTTGCATATCAGGCAAGTACCCCTGTCCTATACCAATTTCAGAATAGACAGATGTTATATACTTGAGAATCATATTGCCGTTAGGTAAATCCTTTTGATACAATACTTTCGAATACTCTTAGATTATTTGAGACTGATAATTCTAGTAATTTTTCTACTAGAATATTGATCTTATTCCCGATAGATAGTGAATAACTACGCTATCTCATTTTACTCTATACTGTGAAACGTAATATTGAATATTAGCGAATAACTAATCTTACTATTTATCTCTCCATCAATTGTTGGGATTACTCCGGACCATGAGAAATGGGGAGTTAATTATGATAGGATATCAATTAATTCGATTCATTTATGAAAATATTTTGATTGGATGAATTGCATAAGTGACGGGGGGCGGACGGTCCAGCAGAGGGCTATGTATTATATGACCATATTTAGAATACAATTGTTGCCACAAGCATATATATATTGCCTTGTTATTGGAGTACTCATATTACGGGACATGTTTCTACGAAACATGATCTAGTGCTATTATAGTGGCTGATCAGCATGTAATAGTACGTCCTTCAGTTAAAAGAATCCAATCTCAAAAACTTATTTATTTGTTGTTCACAACTTATGTAGCTTTGATTATTATGCATATATTATTATTTTATCTGTTGTTCTTTCTTTATCAGTATAATACTGTTGTTATCTTTTCGAGCACATATTTATACTACTTGATATGCATTTCATAGCTCATACTTGTTTTATTTTGTTGATCTTTCAGAGAGGACTTGAGATGCCTCGTTTGTTGCACACTGCTAGGAAGAGGGTGCCTCTGGTGCATTCTCAGATCTTTAGGTTTCAGGTGCCCCAACAGCAGCAGGTAGGATCCGGGAGTTGGTGTAGTTTGTAAATTAGTTTGTAGTGTAGTAATAATAATGATCTGGTTTAGCTTAACTTCATGTAGAGGTTATCCTAATCAGGTTTGTAGTTGTAATAGCTAATGGTTTGTTTAAGTGTCTATTTAATATTATAACATGTGCTTGATCCTTATGCATATAGGCTTAGGAGTAGTCTTATTTGAGTTATAGGAAGATCACCTGAGATAAGTATGTGTCTAACTCATATCGAGTTCAATTTAGACTATCGGATATAGTCTTTGATCATAAGTTTCAGATTTTATATCTGTGAGCGGTGATGTGATTCTAGGAGGAGCTCGTTGAGGAGGATAATTTTGATGAGACTAGTTATTCTGGCGGAAGAGTAGAACCTTCATCCCTTTCATCAGATTCAGATGCGTCAGTTCAGACTGAGCCTATAGTAGCAGTTACAGAGCCTTGATTTGAGATGCCGGCAGACCCGGTGGTTGAGATGGTGTAGGAGGTAGTGGTAGACCCAGAGCTGGTTAGAGTGGCAGAGAGGGAAGTTCTGTCTGTTCATATGAAGGTGGTTGTGGATGTCTCCGAGGCTGGTCAGATTCGTGTCATGAGGATCATGGAAGAGGCATGTATGACTGTGTCTAGAGAGGTTATTTATACTAGGACCAGACATACCCGAGCGCAGAGTCCCGCGACCTCTATCGCTTCAGTTACTTCAAGGACCCTAGGGACAGTGGCTCCTAGTGTAGTCCCATATCATGTATATGTAGCAGTGGGCAGGGAGTGTGATTTTCTCAGAGTCCAAAATGCCGGAATGAGTCAAAGTATTCGGGAGATGGCGCAGACAACCGCTTCAAGAGCAGGTGTTTCGAGTTCTGAGGTGTAGTCGAGGGTCCGAGCGATTGAGCAGATTGCCAGGGCGAGGTTGGCAGAGCTTCCGTCCGGCAGTGAGTGGGAAGCATAGGCCCGTAGAGTTACTCAACTTTTGAGATGAATTCTATCAAAGTTAGGCGCGGTGCAGGAGCCACATGGCTAGATGATGAGAGATGAGTTGGTTTAGGAGATGAGAGACCCAGTATAGTGCGGAGGGTATTTGTCTTCTTTTTTGTTGTGTATGGTGGCGAGAACCAGTGATATATGATGCAGTGTGATGCGAGGAGTGTGCCAGCGGCAGCTGGGTCAGCTTGACGGAGTAGGGATATCTTTTATAGCATAGTATATTCCTTTATTCTATTATTCTTATTATCGAGTTGAATGTTTTTGAGTTTGTATTTGATTAGCCGAGTCAGTACTTTGGTTGGTTATACCAGTATCTTTTATGTATATATATTTTGGTTTGTACAACAGTTTCAGTTTTGTTGTATCAGTTTTAGTATATTTGTTTTTCTTCCTATTTAGTATAATTTTCTTCCATATTATCTAGATTCACTAGATTAAAAGATGGTATACTTCAGTTTAAGTTTCAGATGATTGTTCAGATTATTGTATCTATATCTAGATCATTGTTTATTTGAGCACTTTATAGTAGTGGTCCATTTCTTTTTTTTCTTTATTAAGTTATTATTCTTTGAGATTTTGAGCAGATATAATATGTATGCAGCAAGTACTAAAAATGTTAGTAAATTTATAACGTGGATAAAAGGATTTTCTACATGAATATTTTTTAGTGATGTTAATAAATTGCTATATATTTATATCCATGCTAAGCAGATAAAAAAATTTCTATTTTATTTTCAGAAAATGGGTCCCAAGTAGAGTAATAAGTCAGGGGGAAATCGTACTGAAAGTCATACTAACCTAGCAGTTGTCCAAATACTCGGACTGATGCAACAATAAGTGACACAACTTGCGCAGCAACAACAGTAGCAACAACAACAGTACAAGCAACAACAGCAATTAGCAGGTCCACCTGTAATGACTTTTAAGAATTTTCAAGCTGTTAATCTATTGGAGTTTAAAGGGAGTGTTGATCCAGTGGAAGCCAATGCATGGATTAAGGAAATAGAAAAAGCTTTTGAGTTTTTGGAGCATGAGATGAGCAGAAGACCAAGTTTTCCAGCTATTTCCTAAAAGGGGAGGCAAACTATTGGTGAGAATCTAAGAGAGCATTGGAGAGAGATCAGGTGGTGACTTAGGAAAGATTTACGTAATTATTTTTAAAAAAATATTTTTGAGGCATATGAAGAACCAAATGGAGATTAAGTTTCTGAGTTTAATGCAAGATACTTTGAGTGTTGCGGAATTGGCAAGATTTGTTCTAGGTCAAGTTAACACAGATGAGAAAAGAGCAAAGAGATTTGAACAAGGGTTAACACCTTGTATTCAAAATAGAGTGGCTATGTTTAAGTTGACTTCCTATGTTGCAATACTTCAGAAAGCCATGGTTATCGAAAGCGGGAGCAATACGTCTCAGAAATATCAGAATGGAAAGAAGAGAAAATTTGAAAACTCCGGAAGGGATAGCAATAAGGTAATTTTTAGGGTCATTTTTAACAATAGACCGGAGTTTCAGCAGAATAGAAGTTTGGGATTCAGGTGACCATCAACTGGGAATGGGAACCAAGGTAATCAGTTCGGGAGCCAGAATCAGCAAAGGTTTAATTCTTCTCCAATATCATACTGTAACACCCTCCAAACCCGGGGTATAGATCTGGGGGTTACATGCTAATTTACACAACTAACCAGGATATTTTAGGTTAAAGTATGAAAACAACAACACTCTAGCTTTTATTACAAACCAAATTTAAAATCTCACAGAACTCTCTTTATTACAAACAATTGTCTAAACAAATTTTAAACTAACTTCATTTTTCATTCAAACACACACCACATCTATCTACACTACACCTGCTAAGGTAACTCAAATCTTTATTCCTAAATCGGGATCAACACTTTTGGTATTAGAGGGTCCCACAGCTTGACTCATTTTTTTACCACGCGAGTCCTGATAGGTTTAATTTTCCTTCTTAACTGAAAATAATAAGGTGAATAACAACAAAAAGGGGGTGAGCCATAAGTTGCTCAACAAGTCCACAATATATAAACAGTGTTATAATAAGCTAAATGAACCGGTAATTTGGTTACTTCTGCAAAGATATAACCTCGTATGAAATTAGCAAAGACCACTATCGGTGAGTAACAATAAGCTACACTGGACACAAGTTCGCACTTATATCCTGCTGATCAGCCAAGATACTGTGCAGATCCATACCTGAGGAAAGTAATTCACTATTCTGAATTTAGAATAGGGGAAAAATTTGCCTTTCACGCGATCTACCATAGATATATCACCTTCCTTTATCACCGGCTTGATCCGCCTTGTTGGCTTTGCCTCCATAAAAAAAATAGGCTTATTTAGTCAACTCGTATCTCAATCGCGTCTTAAACCGACTTCACATAATCTTTATCGTCTACCTGTACGCGTATAATTGACTTGTATAATGATTAATAACAAATTAGGACTCGATTAACCACATAATTCACATAGCACATAAGTCACATAGTCATCCTAGGTTCAAAATAATTTTTAGAATCGAAATCGACTCGCTATTCGCATCTCTAAACAATATCTGGCTCGTTTCCTATTTTTCAGAATTTATTGGACTCATCTCTATAAGTAATAGGGCACATAAGTAAATAAATATCGAAAGCCGAAAAAAAATTAGGATTTAAAGCTATTTTTAATGAAAACAGATCATTTTTCCGAGTCGAAGGACTTTCGTTTCTTTTAAATCGGATAAACGGTTCAATTATTGTTCGATAAATAAGAATAAATCAATTTATTATTTAATATAATTAATTATTCAAAATAATTGAATCATAAAAATATTTTTAAATAATTATTTAGGAAAAATCAGAATTAAAAATAATTTTTCCATAATTTTTGGAATTAAAATGAATTTATTATGATATATTAAAAATAATTTTATTAATTATCAAAATAATTAATCATTTTTAAATAATTAATAAATAATTAATTAATAATAAATAATTAAAGATATACTCAATTTCAAATTTTAGAAAATATATCAGAATTATTTATAATAAAAATCAATTAATTAAATAATTAATTAATCAATTTATAAAATAAATACAACTGATTTTTATAATTAATAAAAATAAAATATTAATAAAAATTCCAAAAACAAATGTCAGGAATTGAGTTTCTGTCAGGGTAGATCAATACCGGTTTGTAAAACGGGTTGCAACCGGGTCACCAAGAACACCCCGGGTTGGGGATGAACCGGCCGAAACTTGCCCAGAATCCGGCGACCGGCCAGGATTTCGACAAGTCTAATTCGTGTCAAAAACAACACCGTTTGGTGTGATTTCAACTGGGTTTTCATTGCAAATCAACACAACAATCCAACCACGGCCATAACATCTTTGAATCATCACTGAATCATCTTCTCCGATCAAACTGACTCAAACTCCGTCCAAACGTCGAAATCACAGAATTGTACATAAAAGCTCGATGTTAATAGCTTAAAATAAAGCCTGAAACTCCTACAATCAAACCCCTAAACTCTTACTAACCTCAGTTTCTTCTAAAATAAAAAACGATCAATTCAAAATTAAGTATAAACCCTAGAAATTGAATTCACATATCCAGGAATCATTTGTTAAATTAATTAGCATGAACCAATTGCTTACAACAGAGAGAAGCTATATCAGTCATCAAAATCATTCAATAACCCCTAGAACTAAAAACCCTAATTTTTAGTTATGAACCCTAAAATCGAAATCAGAAATATAATAATCAAAACATGAAATTGATGATACAAATCAAAAGAACATATCAAGGGCTTCGTTTTGGGTACTTACATGTCTGTAATTGATGCCTGAAATCGTTCAAAATCACTGCAGAGAATTTCTTGATTTTTTTTCTGAATTTTAATAATTTATTTATAATTAATTAATAAAAATTAGGCTATTTATAGTAAGTAAATTAATACTCCTAATTAAAATTAAGGCCCTAATTATACATCTAATAAAATTAATTGGCCCCTAATTTTATAATTTTTGAGTATTAATTTTTAATTTTTAAATGTTTAATATATACAATATATATGCCATAAATTCCCAAAAGTTGTGAATAATTCAAAAATACAAAGAAATGATATATTTGAAAGTCCCATAATTTTATAAAAATAAAAATATGATTTTTTGGGGTTTTTAACACCGGAAGGAGTCCGAAAAAGTCATTTTTCACGAAACGAGAAATTTTATAAAATATCTAGATGTTCAGAATAACACAATAGTACAAGCAATTCTAGGAAAAATAAGGCCAATTATTTTATTTGAAATATCTGCTATTAAAACATAGTTCAGGTCATATAACTTTTGATACAAAGCTTTTAACACGAAATAAAATATCTGATAATTACCCGGATAATACCCTGACGATACAAAACACATGTAACACATAACAGTTAGGGTTTTACGACTAATTACACATAATGACATAATAAAACATATAATTTATCTTTATTACGATATAATATAAGCGTAATTTCCCAGTCGTTACATCCTTCCCCCTTAATAGGAATCTATCCTTAGAATCTCGCTAAGAAAATAACTGGGGATACTTTTCTAACATTTCATTCTCAAGTTCCCAGGTTGATTCTTGAACCATAGTATTTCTCCATAAAACTCGTACTAACAGTACAAACTTATTTCTTAACACTTTCTCCTGTCGATCTAGAATTCTTATTGGCTGCTCTACATAAGATAAATCAGGTTGAATTTCTAACGGCTCATATTCTATTACATGGCTAGAATCAGGATTATATCTCTTAAGCATTGACACGTGAAACACATTAAGAATATGTTGCATATGAGGTGGTAAGGCTAACTCGTACGCAACTTTCCCGACTTTCTTTAGAATTTCAAATGGACCAGCATATGGTGGCTTTAGTTTACCCTTATTCCCAAATCTAGTTAATCCTTTCCAGGGCAATACCTTTAGTAACACATGTTATGTAACATCCAGGACATAGCGTGTAATTATTTTTATTGATAAATAATTATTATGCAGTTATATTGTGATTTTTGGTGAATTATATGATGGTTGGTGTTTTTATGTGGATGTTTATATGTGGTAAAGTATAAGTATGTTAATTTTATTATGTCTAGAATAAAATATAGATAATTAAGGTATTTTTCTGGTAATTTTTGGAGTGTTATATGATTTTATATTTATTTATGAACTAATTAATTATTTTTAGAATAATTACAAAATCATTTTCTAAAGTCGGGAATTGTCCAACCTCAACCGTTTTTACATTTTTACAACCCAAAACTCTTCCGAAAACTCCTTCCTAACATAATCTGGTAATTTCGGACATTTTCCATGTTTTGACTTTTTCGATCCGGATTATGGTTTGAGCCGTGCGCGGCCCGACGTAATATTTTTGATATGCTAATCCTTTTCGATAACATTATCTTCGTACAAATCGTTTTATAAAAGCCCGGTTTTCATAATTATCCAAAACGGGATAATGCTTATCCAAAACATGATAACTCTTATCCAAAACAGGATAATGTTTAACCGATAGGATCGTATTTATAGTTACTTAGCGGCTAAGTAACATATTTATCGATCCAACACGATCTCGAACGTACTAATATTCTGTAAATATAAATAGCCCTTTTCTTATTTTATTTTACGCGTAAAATCATAATCAGACAGTACAAACCACTGAAAACCAGAGAAAACCCTATTAAAATACCGTATTCTTGAAAATCAGTCACACAAACGAAGGCGTTATCGAACTCCGATTCGGGCGTGCAATGTATCAAAACGAAGCTCTTGAAATCCTCTTTCTGAATCAACCATCTATTTTTGTGCAGAAATCAAGGTATTTTTCTTATTTAATTGTTTTAATTCGAATTATTTATGGATTAAATTAGGAATTTTTGTTTTGAATGTTCTTTGTGTGATTTGATGCTAGAATCATGTAGATCTTTTCTTCCTGGTCATTTTGGTTTATCATATTTCAAATTTGGAGTTCAATAACATGTTGAAATTGATGTTTGATTCTCGGATTGGTAAACTAGGGTTTATAGCTATAAATGTTCTCAATTGGAATTTAGGCATTTTGGATTTAAGGGTTATTAGTTGAAATAGTTTGCACTAATTTATAGATCATGAAATAACGAATGAAATGAGGTAGGTGACATGGGCGGAGCGTAGCTGGAGCTACCTCACCGGAAAATGCCGCGCAGAAACGGCGAGAATTTTGAATGGGATTTCCCGTTGATTCGATGATTATTTGCGAATTCTGATTGCATTTATGTGTTTCTGGAAGCTTGGACAATGTGCCTAGTTAATCTGAATGGTTTCTGGGTGGTTTCATGGTGGCCGGAAAAAGCTCCAGGCGGCGGCTATGGCTGCCGGCCGCCGGAGTTGGTAAAAATCGGGGAAGACGACGGGGAAACAACCGTATGGTACCCCGAAGTTTCCCTGATTTATAAATTCAGTATTTTGGTTTTAAAAATTTATAAAATTTAGATTCCTTTTTATAAAAAATTCAAAAATTAGACGTGTGTTTAATTATTTTCAGAAATGGTATTTTCTTTTTATAATATTTTCAGGAATTGATTTTTTTTTATTTTTAAATTCCAAAAATTCATTATTAATTTTCTGAAAATTATTTTTAAATGGAAATTAAATCTTAATTATTTATTTAACTAATTTTAGTTAATAATTAATTATATAATTAGTCAATTAATTTAAATATTAATTGATTAGTTAATTTAATTAGGTATTAATTAATTTTAATTGATTATTTAATTAGATTTAATTTTTTATTTGGATTTAAAAATTCTGGAAAATAGTTTTGAGCTTTGAAATATTATTTAAAATTATTTTCAAGGCTCGATAATTATTATAAAATTGTTTTAAAGTCAGATTCGGGTCTTCAAACCCTATTATTTAATTACAAAATGATTCAGAGACCTGTTTTAACTCCGAAGAATGTTTAAAAATTCGTAATAAATACTTGGAAAATCATTTTGACCCCGAAACTTGTTTGAGAAATTATTTTAATTGAATATCTTGCGTGTTATGTGCTACGTACTATCTGATTTTTGTGTTATATGCCTATGTGGTTGTTGTTTGATTGTTTTGGTCATAACTTTTAATCTGTAAATCTGATTTAGGTAAAACGAAGGGTAGATAAAAACTTATGACGTCAATGTGACGATCAGAATGCTATGAAACTGAGTATTGATAGATGCTTGTGATGCCTAGCAGAGTAATCAAGGCATAGAAAAAGAAAGTCAGTGATCGTAGATAGAATTGAAGCGTAGAAAGAGAAGGCAAGTGATTGACGAATTGAAGCAAGGTGTTAGGTCACACACACTGTAGATGGGGTGAATACAGTGTAAAATACAATCAAATCGAACTTTTAATATTTCAAGTAACAGAAAACAAACTTTATTGAAACAATAAACTCTGTTACAGTATGGAACTGTTACCTCTCAGTGATGAACAAATATCACGAGAGCTGCTAGGGTTACAATAAATAATTTTCTCGAATATGATAACACTTTTAGTGTAAATCCTATGTCTGTGTTTATATACTACACAGTTACAAGATAATCGCTAATTGATATGGAATATAATTATGCTTCCTAAAATATATCAATCAGATATCTTTTCTTCCAAGTATTCTATTCTTCATAGAATTCCTTCTTCATGCATATCTCTTCTTATATTTATCTCGATCTTCTTTCCTTTAATCAGCTACTGTCCTTATCTGAACGTCCTTCATCACTTAAGTTCTGATATCCATCTTCTGATGATTATCTCCTGATAATATAAGTACTGATATCCTTAAGTCCTGACTTCCAGTAAGTACTGATTTATCCTGTTAAAGTAAGATCTGAAAACTAAACATAAATCATATTAGCCATGACATTATCAAATATATCTAACAATCTCCCACAACTTGTAAATTAGCATAATATACAAGTTTAACAGATATTTGATGATGTCAAAAACATTAAGTACAAATGTATGAGAATTAAACTAGATAACTACAACTTACAGTCCTTAAAGCTTTACCAATATTTAACTTCTGATAAAAACTTCAGTCTGTATCCATATCAGAATTTAAGCAGTTGTAGATCTTGACTTGGCTTCATCTTCTGATCTCTCTGATGTCAGGAGTTGTTCTGATATAGTTCTTCAACAAACATCTATCAGCATATCTAAGTTCATCAATCATTCTCCTTTTAGCATCTTCAAACTCTGCATTATCTTCACCAATTTGAAAAATTGTCGTCCTGAGATCATTAATCTTTGCTTTTCTTATATCCTGATCCAGTCTGATCAAATAAGCTTTATCAGACTCAAGATTGAATTCCACAGCCCTGTAACCTAGAAAGGTAGATATAATTTTAGCAGTGTTGGGCTTCATTTCAACTATATCACCCTTGTGATCTCTGTACTTTGGAACATATGTGCTGTCAGACTTAACAGAATAAAGTCTTTTCTGTCTCTGAATCTGATCCTTCAAATAGTTTGCAGCACTTCCTGTCAATCTGTCATCCACTTGATATAAGAATAGTACATGCTCCAATTCTTCAAAATACTTCAATGGAATGGCATTTTTCCTTATATGATAAACTCTACCATCTGTCATGAAGTACAACAAGATGTGTTCTTTCAAGTAGGTATGGTAAACCATTTGTACAGATTCTAGTTGATTCAATCTCTCAGGAGTTGCTCCAATACCTGGTTCACTCAAGGAAGTTAGATCATTGGTAGTGTTCTGTATTCTTCTTTCATCAGCACTTCCCAATCCAGTTTTATCTCTTGCTTCCTTTCCAGTAACTACTCTTGCTTCAAAACCACTTGCAGCAGTCTTCAAAGGTTGAGTCTGTTTTGCTTTAGTGAATCCTGATAGGAGTGTCTTTGGTCTATCTTCTGATTTCAAGTTAACTTGAGCTGTGTCAGAGGTTACTTGCTTTTTTGGAATATCAGAACTTACTGTCTCTTGACTCTGAACAACTTGAGCCATGTCAGAGGTTGTTTTAAGAACTTTTCTTGAAGTCAGAGCAAGATCATCCTTTTCATCAGTGATTTCTTCATTCTCAGGAGGCACATAAACCTTGATAGGTTCACCAACCTTTTCTTTACCCTTGGATCTTGGATCTATCTGCGGTTGTGATTTAGCCAATGTTGCTTCAGCATTTGTCCTTTCTTTTATCATAATGCCTTTGAGTTTTGGAAGTGTCTTTTTACCAGAAGCTTCAGATTTAGATGTGACTTTTTCTGATTTAAGTCTGGCTTCTTCTTCCATTAAACTCTCCAAGTCCATTCCTGGATTTTCCTGAAGAAATAACCGTCTTGACATTTCTTCATCAAGATCTAAAAGTTCATCAGAACTTATCCTTTTACCAGTAGCAGAACTAATTCTTTTCCCAGTATCAGAACTTGTCCTGTGACTTGTGATTTCAGCTTTTCTTGATATGAAACCTCTACCTTGACTATGACCTCTACCCATTCCAGAGTTTCCTTGGTCATCCTTTTCATCATCCTTTCCTTTCAGTGTCTTGTCAGGCTTGCATTTGGACTTAATTACTTTCTCCCCCTTTTTGGCATCAGCAGGTAATAGAAGAGAGATAAGCAATTCCACTGAGGCTTGGATTTCAATAAGTTGAGATTGCTGAGAAGCTTGATTTTTCAGAATATCATCAATAAAAGCAATCCTGTCAAAGGTAGGTTTGAAGAATTGTTTCTTATCAATCTTGTGAACTTGATCTTGTTTGATAAATTCTTTCTAAATCTTATGTAGCTCTGCATGAGTAGTTGAATGAAGACCTTGTAGATGTTTAGTACTTAATGCAGTGACTCTAAGCTGTGTTTTGAAATCATCAGTAATTAACATCTCATCAGCTTTAGTCAAGTGCTCAGCAAGATGCTTTGCAGTTGAAACACAGGAAACTGAGTTCCATTCCTTAGTCCACTCCTGTCCTGCAGGAGTTTCACTCCAAGGCACTGGTGCTTCTCCGGTAACAAACTTCTTAACAAGTTCAGACTTAAGAATATTTTAGTGAGGAGCATGTCCTGAAGGACCTACTTCATCAGCATCTGCATTTGGAGCAGCATCAGCAGTATCTCCAGCATTTGCAGCATCAGAACTTACAGAATCAGAATCTTCTAATAGAACAACAGTGTGAGTAGCAATGGAGGCTTCAGCATCCTCTAATTGCTGATCTGGTTCTAAGTTCTGATCAACAGCCATATCCTGATGCTCACCTATATTCTGATCATCAGCATCTAGATGCAGAGAAGGTGTAGTAGATAACTCTGGAGTTTGTATAGCATCAGTAACAGATGTTGTTGATGGATTATTTGCTGTTGGAGCTTCTAAGAGAATTACTTCAGGCACAACCAAGGTTTGGATATCAATATCAGCACTTGTGCCTGGATCAACCGGAGATACAGATTTTTGAACAGGAGACATAGATGATGTGGTGGCCTTTTCAGTAACAGCTTCCTGAGTTGGAGTTGATGGAGAAGTAGGGACTGGAGCAGATTCCTGATCCCCTTCCTTAGTCGCTTCTTCTTCATCATCTAAAATTGGCCTTTTTGCCCTCTGTTTCTTGTATCTCTTTGTAGGTATGGATTCTTTGGGAGTTCCAGGAATGGTCATTCTTCTAAGCCTCTTGAGAAGCCTAGATCCCCCAATTCCAGAATCCTTCTGAGAAGTCACTTTCTCAGCTTCTTTAACAACAGGTTCTGAAGAGAGAACCTTTTCCTCAGTATCAGATTCATCTCTCAAAGCAATCCTCCTTCTCTTTTGAGGTGTTTGAGGAACAGTCTCTGTCCTCTTAGGATTGGAAGATGAAGGCTTCACAGTAGGTTCTGAAGATGAGGGTTGTACTATCTGTGAAGTGGAGAGATAGGATTTGATATATTGCCTGAGGGTTGGTTGAGTAGAATGAGTGGTATGTTCTGATGGTTGTTGTGATGTTTGGGAGGTTGTTGTTGGATGGACATCAGGATAAACAGATTTATAAGTATCAGGATCAGCATTTAGTAAGATCTATTTTACAGACTGAGGAATCTGTAAAGGTTTAACCACTGGTTTCTTAGTGTCAGCATTTACCAGGTCATTAAAGTATCATTTTACAACTTTAAAAGGTGGAGTTGAGGTACTGGTTAGTTGAGGTTCATCAGTACAAAAAGAATATATAAGTTGACAGAATCTAGCAAAGTAGACAACATTCCTATCCTCTGTCATCCTATCCCCAATAAAACCTATTATAGCAGTTGCAAAATCAAAATGAGTTTGGTTTATAATGGCGTACCCGATGTGCTGACTCATTATGGGGATGGCATTAAAATTTGAACACTTGTTCCCAAAAGCTTTAGTGATGCAGTCGAAGAAGAAGCTCCATTCCCTTCTGATATGAGCCCGTTTCAACTGCCCAAGCTTTGCCAAACTCTGTTCATACCCCAAACTGGCCATTAACTCCTGAAGAGCTGATTCCTCTGGAATTGAAAAGGTACATCCTTCTGGGAGATGTAGAGTCTTGCGTATTGTACCAGGAGTGACTGCATATGAAGAATCACCCACTTCGAAAACAATACTGGGAGTGCCATGTGTACCACCATTATCAAAGTGCCCAGTCCGCCAAAATGTCAGAACTTGTTGGCTCGAAAAGACTGAAGGTTGGGTCAATGCATACCCAATCTCACTATGTGCAAGAAGATCTTGTACAAAATGCAATTCAGATGGGCTTTAGCATGATCAAGAATTGCAGCATAGTTTTTTGGAACAAATTTAGCTCCATCAATGATTAAATCCTTTGGTGCCATGAGAAAAATTGAGATTTAAGAGTGCCTGTTAGGTGTTTCATAAAATGTCTGTATGAAAAACCAACGTGAAAAGAAGAAAGAGAGTAAAAGCAAGTAGAGAGAAAAAGTATGAAAGGAAATAAAAGATTAAAAAAATCCTCTCTCTGTCTTACTTATACCTTTTTAAAAAAAAATGTAACCGTTGGACACCTGTCAGACATGCAGTAATAACGGATAGTTACTGGCCACGAAAAAACAGTAATCATTACTTACCCACTTGCAGTTTTTCAAGGAAAAACCGTTCCACTTACCCAGATATTCCATTAATCAAGGTGAAACAGTTTTAATTCAGAATTTAAACCGTTCCCACTTATTTAATTATTGTTCACTGCAACATCAATATTCTGAAAATAAATCGAGTGAAAATGACCAAGATAAATCAGATTAGTAAGTACTGATAAAGGAAAATCAGAACTTAAATTAAAACAGAATTTATATGGTCACCAGAATATGAATATGTATCAGGATTTAACAATGCATTAAAATATCTCAGAGACAAGATCTTGAAACAAAAACAAATTTCATTAATATATCAAGAGAATACATTCATGAAATTTAAAGTACATCAGAACTTGTACAAGATTTCCCTAAGCTTCTAATCCTAACATCAATAGCCTTTATCCTAGCTCAAGAAGCAGGGCAAGGCTGATGATGAAGAAAAATAGGAAGAAGAAAATAAATCATTTCTTCTTCCTACTCTGGACAAACAGAATGGCGAGTCGAATGATTCGCTCTTGCTGGCGGAGAGCTTCCAGCCTTTCCTCCTCCAATCGCTCCAGATGGCGATGGTAATCCATATAGAAGAACAGGAGGTGGGTGAGTACCTCCTGGGGAACAGAGTCCTATATCTCATCAGGAATGGCAGTGACGTGCCATTCCTGCTGCCAATCGGCACAGCTCAGCTCCATGTTGAAGGTTTCGTAGTTCAAAAACATATTGTATCTGACCATAGTGTTTTTGATAGAAAAAGTATGAAGATGAGTTTGTGATTAAAGATTTGATGGGAAGGATGATGTGAAGTGGTTGCTTATATAGGCAAGAGAATGCCAGGAGACGCAAAGAAATTTAATACTGACAGGTGGAATTAATTCTACCTCGTCTCCCCAGACTTGGAAAAAGAAAAACATTCATTGGAAAGAGAAAACATGGTTTAATGCGCACAAGAAGCAAGTAAAAGTTGACTATTCATGTACGAGTACCACTATCCCTAACTATAGTGACTCTTAATCTTCCACTTCAACATATTCAGGTTTGAACCGATACTGTTTCCAAATTTTATCCACAAATAAGTCAAGTAAAGAATCATACATTAATATCAGAACTCAGACTTATATCAGAACTTAACAGTCATCAGAACATAATTTCGTAACTCGAAAAAGAAATGCATATTTTAGTGAGTCCTCACACAAATTCTGATTTATATTCTTCAGAACTTAATCATCAGAACATGCAATCAGAACTTGTCCTCAGAATTTGTGCAATGTGACACAATGACTGTTCATCTAAAATAACATAGATTACCACAGTGATTTTCATCATTCATATGGAGTGATTAGTGTGTGCATTAAGCTAAATATCAGACAAAGAGTAAAGTATGATTCACTTCAGTACATCTTAGAAATAAGGCATAACTAAAACTTTGCTAAAGAGCTGTCATTATTCTGAAACCTACTGTTGAATGAATTCATGCTTGAGTCCACCTTAATTATTTTGTGCTAATTTTATGCATCTTTTTAAATTCCATTTTACAGTGGCTTCTCAATGTAAGTGAGTCACGACTGCTTATCAGAATTTATGCTATTATCAGAGTATTTCTCCAGTAATCATAGAGTGTGAAAAGTCACCAAAAAAATATTTTATTTGCTTTTCTGATGCATATTACTTAATACCAGCAATGTACTTGGGTCTTCCCTTCCACATTTTTACTCTAGATCTCAAAGGAGTACCTGATTTTTAATCCTTGATTCTTTTGCTTTTTCTTTTGATAAGTGAGGTTTATCAGCACTTAGTACATTTAACAGATTTACTAGCATCAGAACTTAACAGATGAGTAGCATTATTCTAGTTTATGACTTAGTAATAAGATAGACAAAGTAAACTCAACTAAGCTCAATTATCAGAATTTGCTTGTGTCAATAGATTTCCACAGAAATAATTACTTCTTACACGGGATCCCTTATTTATTGAAGACTACTAGTTCAGCATCTAGCACAGTTATCCTCATAGGATTGAATAGTTACTTAAACAGACATATCACTTATCAGAGTTTAGAAACATATATCAGACAACAGTCAGTACTTAAACACATTTTTCAATTAAGCACAGAGTACACAAAGAGATTAAATTCTGTAAATACTGATCATATAGTCTGATACAACAGAACAAAACTAAACAGATTTAGAAAAAGAACCTGAAACCATTCCAAGTTCATTTACCAATCTTGTAAAGGTAGCTTCACACAATAGTTTTGTGAAGATATCTGCTAGTTGTTGATCTGTTGGAACAAAGTGCAACTCCACTGTACCTTCATCTACATGTTCCCTGATGAAGTGGTACCTGATGCTGATGTGCTTTGTCATAGAGTGTTGAACTGGATTACCTGTCATAGCAATAGCACTTTGATTATCACAGTAAATAGGAATTTTGAAATATGTTAACCCATAATCCAGTAACTGATTCTTCATCCAAAGAATCTGTGCACAACAGCTTCCTGCAGTAATATACTATGCTTCTGCAGTTGATGTGGAGATTGACTTTTATTTCTTGCTAAACCAAGAAACCAATCTGCCTCCAAGAAATTGGCAGCTTCCACTTGTGCTTTTCCTGTCAATTTTGCAACCTGCAAAATCTGCATCTGAGTAACCTATTAGTTTAAAATCTGATTCTCTAGGATACCACAATCCCAGATCAGCTGTTCCTTTAAGATACTTGAAAATTCTTTTCACAGCTGTTAAGTGAGGTTCTCTTGGATCTGCTTGAAATCTTGCACAAAGACAGGTAGCATACATGATATCAGTACTAGCAGTTAGATAGAGTAGAGAGCCAATCATACCTCTGTAATCAGTAATATCTATAGATTTACCAGTATCCTTATCCAGTTTTGTTGCAGTGGCCATGGGAGTGGATACACTTGAACAATCTTGCATTCCAAATTTCTTCAGCAAGTTTCTGGTGTACTTAGTTTGACAAATAAAAGTGCCTTCTTCATTCTGCTTGACTTGAAGGCCCAGAAAATAGCTAAGTTCCCCCATCATAGTCATCCGATACCTTGACTGCATCAGTTTGGCAAACTTCTTGCAAAGTCTGTCATTTGTAGACCCAAAAATGATATCATCAACATAAATCTGGACCATAAGTGAGTCCTTTCCATGGTTGAGATAGAACAGTGTTTTGTCTATAGTCCCTCTGTTGAATCCACTTTCCAGAAGAAACTGAGCTAAAGTCTCATACCATGCTCTAGGAGCTTGCTTAAGTCCTTAAAGTGCTTTATCAAGCCTGTAGACATAATCTGGATATTTGGAATCTACAAAGCCTGGAGGTTGTTCAACATATACTTCCTCCTCCAATTCTCCATTGAGAAAAGCACTTTTCACATCCATTTGAAAGACAGTAAACTTTTTGTGAGCAACATAAGCCAAAAATATCCTTATGGCTTCTAACCTAGCAACTGGTGCAAATGTTTCATCATACTCAATTCCCTCCTGTTGAGAATATCCTTTTGCAACCAGCCTTGCTTTATTCCTTGTAATTATGCCATCACTATCAGTTTTGTTTCTGAATCCCACTTCGTACCAACAACAGATCTATTCTTTGGTCTTGGCACTAGGGTCCAGACTTTATTTCTTTCAAATTTATTTAACTCTTCCTGCATTGCTTGCACCCAATCAGCATCTTGAAGAGCTTCTTCCACTTTCTTTGGCTCAGTCTGAAAGAGAAAATAATTGTAAAGACATTCGTTTGAAGTACCTGTTCTAGTTCTGATACCTGCATCAGGATTTCCAATTATCAAATCAGGTGTATGTGATTTAGTCCACTTCCTTGCAGATGGAAGGTTTTCTCTAGAACTGGATGCTCCCCCATGATCCATGATGTCTTCAATTTCATTTTCTGATGCTCCCCCTGAAATTGTGCTCTCTGAGTTGGATTCTTCAGAATTTAGATTTTCAGCACTATCAGAACTTGGCTTATCAGAACTTGACGAATCAGAACTTGAAGAGCCAGATGTATGTTCTGATGCATCTTGAGATGTGGTAAGATCTTGAGTATGCTCCCCCTGCATAGGTGCATCTTCCTTTGGCATAGTTACCACAGTTTCAATAACATCAGAGTTTAATCCATCAGAGTTTACAGTATCAGGACTTAGACTGTCAGGATTTTCAGTATCAGAATTTGAGTCTTCGTTTTCAAATCTCAGCTTATCATGGTCAATAAAATCTTCAAGACCAGTAATCTTCTTGTCATCAAAAGAGACATTGATAGATTCCATGATCACTCTTGTTCTCAAATTATAGACTCTGAAGGCTTTTGTGGAAAGTGGATATCCAACAAAGATTCCTTCATCAGCTTTTAAATCAAATTTGGATAGCTGTTCAGGATGAGTCTTGAGAACAAAACACTTGCATCCAAATACATGAAAGTACTTCAGATTTGGCTTCTTTTTCTTCACCATCTCATATGGTGTTTTTCCTTGCTTGTTAATGAGTGTTGCATTTTGAGTAAAACAAGCAGTCTGCACAGCTTCAGCCCAGAAATAGGTTGGAAGCTTGCTTCTTCAAGCATTGTACGTGCAGCTTCTATGAGAGTTCTATTCTTCCTTTCAACAACTCCATTTTGCTGTGGAGTTCCAGGAGCAAAAAATTCCTGCTTAATTCCATGGTTTTTGCAGAACTCTTTCATTATCAAATTCTTGAACTCAGTGCCATTATCACTCCTTATGGTTTTCACAGAATCTTTGACCAATTTATCCAGATGTTTGACATGATCAATCAAGATAGATGCAGTTTCACTTTTTGTGTGCAAGAAATACACCCATGTGTATCTAGTGAACTCATCCACTATGACCAATGCATATTTCTTCTTTGCAATAGACATGACATTCACTGGACCAAATAGATCAACATGTAATAGATGATAAGGCTCAAGAATTGATGATTCAGTCTTGCTCTTGAATGAAGATTTTCTTTGTTTGGCCTTCTGACAAGAATCACAAAGGCCATCAGGAGCAAATACTGACTTTGGCAGTCCTCTCACAAGATCTTTCTTGACCAGCTCATTTATATTGTTGAAATTTAAATGAGAGAGTTTCTTGTACCAATTCCAGCTTTCTTCAATTAATGCTCTACTCATCAGACAGATTGCAGAACCATCAGTATTTGTTGAAAGCTTAGCTTCATAAATGTTACCACGCCTGTATCCTTTCAGAACAACTTTGCCTTTGGATGTACTCACAACTTCACAGTGTTCTTCAAAGAAATCAACATGATAACCTCTGTCACAGATTTGACTTATACTCAGCAAATTGTGTTTAAGTCCTGAGACCAGAGTTACTTCTTTAATGATGACATTCCCAAGATTGATATCGCCATATCCCAATGTTTTTCCAATGTTGCCATCTCCATAAGAAACACTTGGGCCAGCTTTCTCCACAAAGTCTGATAGCAGGGCTTTATTTCCAGTCATATGTCCTGAACATCCACTGTCCAGAACTAGAATATTTTTTCTGTTGCCCTGCAATCACAAAGACCACTAATGATTAGTTTTAAGGACCCGGACTTGCTTGGATCCTTTGGCCTTATCAAGTTTGTTAACATTTGCAGCGGATTTAGCATCAGAGTTTATGTTAACATTTTTCTTATCAGAATTTACACTATCAGACTTTGTATCAGAATTTACACTAGAAGGAACAATGAAAACTTTCTTCAAAGAAGGTTTTATTTGATAATAATCATAGTACAAACTATGATATTCCTTACAAGTATAAATGGAATGCCATAAACTACCACAATGAAAACAAGGATTTTGTGGTTTATATCTAACAGACTGACTCTTAACTCCTGATTTTGAAGGTAAGGAGTTAATGTTCTTATTCTTCCTGCAAAAAGAAGCCAGATGGTTAGAACTTCCACAATTATGACATGTTTTCCTAGGAGCATCAGGAACAGGTTTATAATCATTGCTTTTATTCACACCTTCCTTTCCATTCCTATTTTTCCTAGGTGATTTTACCTTGTTTGTATTCTTAACATCTTTCAGCTTATGCTTAAGCTGCTTCTTAGTCATTAAGCCTATGTTTACTTCAGCTGTCTTTTCCTGTTTTAGTTTGTCAGAAGTTAATTCCACTTTAACTTCTGATTTCTCATTATCAGACTTTACAATTACAAACTTAACAGGTTTTAACTTTGGCTTTTTCTTAACAACAGGCTTAATTTCTACAGTTCCTTTATCATTCTTATCCTCTCCATAACCTAAGCCCTCTTTCCAATTTTCACTACTTAGCAAATTTTGAGTTGTTCTGCCAGAGTTAGTCCAAGTCCTGATAATCTCTCTTGCCTTTTCTAACTCAGTTTTTAGAGATTCATTCATTTTTAGCACTTCATCCCTAACATAAAAAGCATCATCTCTATCCTTCTGAGTTTGATGGAACATAACTAACTCTTTTTCTAAGAAATCATTTCTTTTCTTAAAGGCAAGATTTTCAGAAGTTAATCTTTCACATGTTAAAGTTTGATCTCTGTAACTAACAAACATGGTTTTAAGATATCTTCTCAACTCATTAATATCATCAGTATGAAAAGCATAAGTAGTCTGAGGTACCTTTGTTTCAGCAGCTTCAGAACTGCTCTCAGCACTTTCTTTATCAGCATTTGCCATCAAAGCATAATTCTCATCACTTTCAGAGTCTGAGGTGTCTGTCCAGCTTTTCTTCTTTGTGACAAGAGCCTTTGTCACCCTTCACTTTCTTGCAATCAGGAGATATGTGGCCTTTCTCACCACAGTTATAGCATTTGACATTGGTATAATCTCCTCTGTCAGACTTTCCTCCTCTGCCCTCAGATCTTCTGAAATTTTTCTTATCAGAACTTGTGCCTTTCCTGGAAAACTTCTTTCCCTTCCTAAACTTTCTGTATGCTATCTTTGTGATCCCTTTCACGATAAGAGCACACAGCTTCATCATCTCTTCATCAGCATCAGTCTCAGGCAAGCTTTCAGAATCTGAGTCATTATCATTTTCAGAACTTGATGACTCAGTATCAGACTTTGTGAAAAGAGCTTTACCCTTGTCTTTCCTTGAGGTAGCTGCTTTGGGGGATTCTTCTTCAGCCTTAAGAGCAACTGTCCTTGACTTTCCTCCTTTCCTCTTGCTTCTTTGTTCCATCTCAAGTTCATGAGTCTTGAGCATTCCATAAATTTCATCAAGAGTTGTTTTATCAAGATTGTAGTTGTCTCTTATTGTAGTTGCCTTCAAATCCCAGCATTCAGGAAGAGCTAACAGGAATTTAAGGTTTGAATCTTCAAGATCATACTCCTTATCAACCAATGACAAATCATTCTAGAGTTTGACAAATCTATCATATAAATCAGTCAATTACTCATTAGCCTTTGAGTCAAAGTGTTCATACTCTTGAGTGAGTATTGTCTTCCTGTTCTTCTTAATTGTATCAGTTCCCTGACACCTTGTTTCCAGAGTATCCCATACCTCCTTAGCAGTCTTGCAGTTAATTACCCTGTTTGACATTACATTATCAATGGCACTATGCAGTAAGTGTCGTACCTTAGCATCCTTAGCAATTGATGCTATATCTTCAGCAGTATAATCACTCTTCTCCTTTGGTACGGTCTTTGCTGCTTCACCTACAACTGCAACAGTGAGCTTGGTTGGTTTGTGAGGCCCTTCCTTGATTCTATCAAGATATTCTGGATCTGTTGCTTCCAGGAACATGGTCATCCTCACCTTCCATATGGGATATTCAGATGGTCTCAGTATGGGAACTCTGATGGTCTCATACCGATTTTGAATTTGTGTCTTTGGTGGTTCTTCAGTTTTGGTAGGCTTAGTTGGAGTTTCTGTGTCAGACATGATTGTGTTTGGATCTTTAACTGTATGTGCGTTAACAGATAGGCTCTGATACCACTTGTTAGGTCACACACACTGTAGAGGGGGTGAATACAGTGTAAAATACAATCAAATCGAACTTTTAATATTTCAAGTAATAGAAAAAAATTTTTATTGAAACAATAAACTCTGTTACAGTATAGAACTATTACCTCTTAGTGATGAACAAATATCACGAGAGCTGCTAGGGTTACAATGAATAATCTTCTCGAATATGATAACACTTTTAGTGTAAACCCTATGTCTGTGTTTATATACTACACAGTTACAAGATAATCGCTAATTGATATGGAATATAATTCTGCTTCCTAAAATATATCAATCAGATATCTTTTCTTCCAAGTATTCTATTCTTCATAGAATTCCTTCTTCATGCATATCTCTTCTTATGTTTATCTCGATCTTCTTTCCTTTAATCAGCTACTGCCCTTATCTGAATGTCCTTCAGCACTTAAGTTCTGGTATCCATCTTCTGATGATTATCTCCTGATAATATAAGTACTGATATCCTTAAGTCCTGACTTCCAGTAAGTACTGATTTATCCTGTTAAAGTAAGATCTGAAAACTAAACATAAATCATATTAGCCATGACATTATCAAATATATATAACACAAGGCATAGAAAAAGAAGAAAAGTGATTGATGAGTAGAACTGTTAGATGAGTACAAGTAAAGATGGAAATCATCTATAATAAGGAAAGTCCTTCTGAACCTTTCTTTAAGATATATTTTAAATATTTCTGAACTTTCTCATAACATGTTGCTAGTATTCAAAATAAATCTTTTTTTTACATTGCAAGTGCTTAAACTATTCAACCTTGAACCCTGATCATATCATTGAACTTGAGCTGTAAGCTTTATTTCTTGTAAACCATCAACGGTTGATTTCCCATATATTAAACCATACCAATATAATACTACTCTGCAAATACATACACACCATAAACCAAGTATTTCAACAGAATTTCTTGAGCATACATAAACTTATACACCCTAGAATACCCTATCACATCCAAGATTAATACCCTGTATTATCATTGAACCATTGTTCTCCACATACTTGATTCTTCATCAGGCTTAACGCCATTCTTCATACTTACACCTTGATACACCGTGGTGATACCTGTGAAATGTTTTATGCTCTGAGATAAATGTTTTATCAATGTTAATTATGATTATGTTAATTGAATTGTAATGGTTATCCTATTGAATTGTTTTAGAATTGGATGGTTTTATAAATGAGGACCAGATTCGTGGTCATATTAGGCCAATGCGTGCCTTGGATCTAGTATATAGAGCAAAGCCGGGAGCCTTGCTCGGGGTTAGTGCGTGACTGATCAGCAGCCTAACCTTGGTTTTTAAAAAATGAAAAGAATATCCAATCCTATTCATTGCTTATCTAGAAACTTGATTCTTATAAAATCATTTCAACTGATCATTGTTGAACCTCAATTGTTGCTATCATGACTTGCTGAGCTAGTTAGCTCACTCTTAAAAATCTGTTATGTTATTTTACAGTTGAAAAGGAAATTGTCGGTAACGAGGATTCCCAGTACAGTGTGTGAGCTAGGATTCTAGGATATGATGGGCTGAGTTAGCAGGAGCTTTATATTGTAGATGAGTTATGTCAGATTGTAAGAATAATATCTTTATCAGTTGTAAGAGGAACTAGTTGGGATTTGGTATGATGTAATAAAAGTTAATATTGTGGCTTGTTTTCATACTTTAACCTGTTGCAATCCATGGTTATGGTAAGAAGGGTCTTTGCATATATTACTTTCGTAAGCAGGTATTTATATATTGAGTGTGTGTGTGTTGTGAACCCCAAACTTCTGACCCGGGTTTGGAGGGTGTCACATGTTCTCCTTCTTGGTAGTCCATATCCTTCCTATTTTGATATGTATATTTGCATTGTCAATTTTGCGCTGCTTCGAGTCACTTTCGGATAAGCTCTATTTTTCCTTGGTCTCCTGAATCAATCCTGGACCTCGAATTTTGCGTTCACCAACTTCATCCCAATGTACAGGTTATCTGTATTTCCTTCCATATAAAGCTTCATAAGGTGGCATTCAAATGCTGGCATTATAGATGTTGTTGTAAGAAAATTCCACTAATGGTAAATATTTGTCCCAACTGCGTTCAAAATCAATCGCACATACACATAACATGTCTTCAATTGTTTTGATCGTCCTTTCACTTTGTCCGTCTGTTTGTGGATGGTAAGCAGTACTTATATTTAATTTTGTACCAAGGCATTCCTAAAACTGTCTCTAAAATCTTGAATTGATACGTGGATCTTGATCAGATATAATAGATACAGGAACTCCATGTTGCATTACGATTTCTTTGAGATATAAGTGCACTAAGTTATCGAGCGAAAATCTTTCATTGATTGGAAGAAAATGTGTTGACTTGGTTAGTCTGTCGATGATCACCCAAATTGCGTCATGATTTGCTTTGGTTCTTGGAAGTCCCACCACAAAATCCATTGCTAAATGTTCCCATTTCCATTCTGGAATGTCTAGTGGTTGTAGTAATCCGCTTGGATGTTGATGTTCTGCTTTGACTCGTTGGCACATATAGCATTTCCTTACCCACTCTGCTATTTCTTTCTTCATGTTTGGCCACCAAAAGTTTTCTTTCAAATCTCGATACATTTTTGTACTTCCTGGATGTATGGAATATCTTGAATTGTGAACGTCTCGTAATATTTCTTCTTTCAATTCCGGCACATTATGTATCCAAATTCTTGACGAAAATTGTAGAATTCCTTTATCATCTTTTTGACTTGTGATTTCTTCTCCGGTTAAATTGTCGTCCTCTTGACTCATTACTTCTTCTTGACATCTTCGAATCTTTTCCAACAGTTTTGGATGAAAGGTCATTGCATAGATCACTTCAGTGGATTCTTCTGGAATACGAACATCAATTTCCAATTTCTCAAATTCTCTGACTAGCTCTTCTGAAGAAATCAACATATTCAATCTCTCTTTCCAGCTTAATGCATCTGCTACGATATTCACTTTTCCTGGATGATAGCTGATTGTAACATCGTAATCCTTGATTAATTCTAGCCATCGTCGATGTCTCATATTGAGTTCTTTTTGCGTAAAGATATACTTTAGACTTTTATGATCCGTGTAAATTTCACACTTCTCACCGTAAAGATAATATCTCCAAAGTTTCAGTGCGAACACGATTGCTGCTAGTTCAGATCATGCGTATGATATTTTTGTTCATGAGGTTTCAGTTGTCTAGAAGCATATACAATTACATTACCATGCTGTATCAATACGCATCCTAGTCCTCGATATGAAGCATCACTGTATATGATAAAATTTACTTGTTCATCTGGTAGCACAAGTACAGGTGTAGCCACCAATCGATTCTTCAATTCTTGAAAACTTTCTTCACAGTTGTCATTCCATACAAACTTTCCATTCTTTTGATTTAACTTAGTTAATGGAGTAGCTATCTTTGCAAAATTCTTGACAAATCTTCTGTAATAACCTGCCAATCCCAAGAAACTTCTGACTTATGTCGGTGTCTTTAGTCTCTCCCAATTCAATATGGCTTCAATCTTTGCTGGATCAACTTTAATTCCTTCAATGCTGATAACATGGCCCTGAAATTGTACTTCTCTTAACTAGAATTCGCATTTCAAGAACTTTGCGTAAATTAGTTCATTTCTTAAGATTTCCAAAGCAATCCTCAAATGCTCAATAAGTTCTTCTTCAGTCTTTAAATAAATCAAGATGTCATCAATAAATACAATTACAAATTTATCCAAGTACTTCTTGAATATCCTGTTCATCAAATCCATGAATGCAGCTGGTGCGTTAGTCAAACCAAATGCCATTACGAGAAATTCATAATGTCCATATCTGGTACGAAAAGCAGTCTTGAGAATATCTTCAGCCTTGATCTTCAATTGATGGTATCCCGACCTCAAGTCTATCTTAGAAAACCATGCGGCTCTTTTTAATTAATCAAACAAATCATCGATCCGGGATAAAGGATACTTATTCTTAATAGTCAACTTGTTCAATTCACGATAATCGATACATAGTCGCATACTGCCATCCTTCTTCTTAACAAATAATATCGGAGCACCCCATGGGAATATACTGGGTCTTATAATTCTTCTATCCAGAAGATTTTGCAATTGTGTTGCCAACTCCTTCATTTCAACTAGTGTCATTCGATACGAAGCTTTCGAAACTAGCTCTGTACCTGGTGCTAAATTAATGTTAAACTCGATTTCTCGATCCAGCGGTAATCTTGGAAGTTCATCTGGAAAAACATCAGGAAATTCACACACCACAGGAATATCTTCTATCCTTGGATTTTCTTTGTCAATATCTAACACATAAACTAAATAAACTTTGCATCCTTATCGTAACAATCGTTTAGTTTGCATCATCGTCGGGAACTTCTTTCACTGTTTCTCACCCCTAAATATTACCGTTGCATTATCTGCAATTCACAATTTCACTTTCTTGTTCACACAATCGATCTGATTATTACTACAAGCTAACTAATCCATCCCTAGAATAACATTAAACTCTCCTAACTTGAAAGGTATCAAGTCAACTGAGAAATGATGTCCAGCTATATCAATATCATATTCGGGATATACTCGATCTACAGGAACTTGGTCGTCATTCGTTAATGTTATAATTAACGTCTCGCACAACCGTTGAATTTCATAATATATCTCCAGAAATAAAAGATCTAGTAGCTCCCGAATCAATCAATACTTTTGCATCTACCGAATTCACAGAAACACTAGGACTCTACACAGCTTCCTTCATAGTCATATTAAAAGTTCTTGCTCTAGGTTGATTGTGCTGTGGTGGTGGAGGTAATGCTAATACTTTCGGAACACTAGCTGCCATTACTGGTCCTCTACAATCTCTGGCAACATGCCCATTCCTCCCGCAGTGGAAGCAGGTAACTTTTGTTCTCCTCGCTGGGCATTCATTAGAATAATGTCCTTTCTGTTTGCACTTGAAGCATGTCACATTCGCCTTGTTGTAGACGCTCATATGTTTTTGACCACATGTCCTGTAGTATGGCAATGGTGGCCTGATGATTCCCTGTTGGTTGGGAGCCTATAAACGATTACCCGCTCTCTGATTGCCTTGTCCTATCCTCTTAAAATTCATATTTGTTCGGGCTTGAAATCCCGGCTTTCTGTTGAAACGGTTCTGAAAATTTCCTTATCCCTTTTCCCTTTGGGACATCTCACTTTTCCCTCAATGATCATGGATTTCTGAACCACGGTGGTATAAGTCGTCAATTCAAATACTGGCACTCTGCTACGAATCCACGACTTCAACCCCTGTTAGAATCTCTTAGCCCGTTTCTCCTCAGTATCAATCTGCTCCGGAACAAACCTAGCCAATTCAGTAAACTTGGTTTCATAATTTGGTTTCATATTCACTCACTGACATATTCCCTTGCTTCAGCTCCAAGAACTTGATCTCCATCTGGTTCTTCATGTAGCGAGGAAAATACTTTTCCAGAAACAACTTTTTAAACCTATCCCAAGTTATGATATCTTCTCCTTCTAAAGCTTTCTTGGATTCCCACCAATAATTGCTTCTCCTTTCAGGAAATAGCTACCGAAATCAATCTTCTGATCCTCTTCAACTTTCACAAGCGCAAACGCTTTCTCCATTTCTTTCAACCAAGCCCTAGCCTTAGTAGGATATGCCGTGCTCTCAAACTCTGGAGACTTAACTGACTGAAACTACTTAAAGGTAACAACATGCACAACCGGTGGTATCTGAGGTTCAGGACGGGGTGGCTGTTGTAACATCTGATGCTGAAATTTTTGTTGTTGTTGCTGCATCATTACCATTTGTTGTTGCATTAAATGGAACATTTGGTTCATGGGGTTATTATTCTGTTCTTCAGAGTTGCTATTGGAGGTTTCAGTTCCGGTCTTTCATTTTGGTGCCATTTTTCTGATAATAAAACAAATAGTTCTTTTAATAATTTATTAAACAATTGATAGTAGATAAAGAAATAATTTGACTGATATTAAAACAAGAAATGTAACCAATTCAGAACTTAAGCAAATCATTTGATATAATTTTAAAATTTAAATAAATAAATTGAACAACATTATTTTGAGTAAAACAAAATTTAAGATATGGAAAAAGTGTAAAGCAGTAAAGTAAATATAAATACTGTAAAGACTGAAATTTAAAGAAAAGATTGAAAAAGGTTTATTTTATATAACAGACACCAACATCAGGTGTTAATGCTTGATACAAAAGGTCTAACATCAGGTCTATCATAACTACTGCCAATACATGTCAAAAATGAGTACACACATACATATCTGGTCTCACTATACTATAGCTGCCTCTATCTACATATGTCATATATAATACAACAATTGATCCATCTGTCGTGTCTCAAAACCTTGGCGGAATGCACCTCAACTCCTCACGAAGCATCTTAATAACTGACTGTGCGAGATGGGTGGCTCTATGAAACTTTACATAAGTATGCTGCCCATCATATATCAAGGCATCTAACTCAAGAGTAGCATTATACACTGTCTGCTGTAGTCTCTGCCTCATTATATAATCTGGCTAAAGTGCGGCTAACGGTCCTTTATCCCGCTGATCAAACAATCCCATGATCTCTCTGCACTGTGATCTCCAATACTGTACATCCTCTCTCACAATACTATACTCATAATACGGTACCATGTGTGGCTCTGCGACCTGTCCAACAAACTCCTAGGATGGAACCCTAGGTATCCCTGCAACACCCTGACGTAGCAACCCTAACTGTAATCCCATATCATGCTCATCCATCCCCTCGACCGCGGCCAACTGAAATACCTCTGGGACTGGAGCATATACTGGCATATGAGGTAACACTGCGGCTGGTGGGAACTCTGCCTCAACCTCTGGTATAAACTGATACTCTACAGGTAGTGGAGGTGGAAGCAATTGCTCAAAGAATTCTAGGAGATCAAACATCTCCATTGGATCTGGTAGCTGCTCAGGAGCTGGTAGTGCTGGCTCGTGTGGCTCAGGGGGTATCGGTGCTGGTATCTCAGCTGGCACTGGTGGTATCACTGGTGCAATTGGCCCGGTAACAGTCCTCTCAGACGATGCAGATGATGCCATCTAATAATCAAAGCAAGATAAAGGGTCACTCAGCATTTCCTAGAACTTATAAATTCCTAAGCTAAAACTATCTAACCCTAACATTCCTATTCATATCTTATGTGATCTTCCTATCTTATCTTAATCCTAATGTTCTTGTTTTAGGAACCAAAACCTACAGCTCTGATGCCAAACCTGTAACGCCCTCCAAACCTGGGTTATAGATCTGGGGGTTTGCTAATTACCAAACCTGTATTATGATCATGCAAAATATATCTAACCCGTTTACACAACTAACCAGGATATTTTAGCTTAAAGTATGAAAACAAGAACAACACTCTAGCTTTTATTACAAACCAAATTTAAAATCTCACAAAACTCTCTTTATTACAAACCATTATCTAAACAAATTTTAAACTAACTTCATTTTTCATTCAGACACACACCACATCTATATATACTACACCTGCTCAGGTAACTCAAAGCTTTCTTCCTGAATTGGGCTCAGCACTTTTGGTATTAGAGGGTCCCACTGCTTGACTCGTTACTTTACCACATGAATCTTGATATGTTTCATTTTCCTTCTTAACTGAAAATAATAAGGTGAATAACAACAAAAAGAGGGTGAGCCATAAGTTTCTCAACAAGTCCACAATATATAAATAGTGTTATAATAAGTTAAGTGAAACAGTAATTTGGTTACATCTGCAGAGATATAACCTCGCAAGAAATGAGCAAAGGCCACTATCGGCGAGTAACAATAAGCTAGACTGGACACAAGTTCGCACCTATATCCTGCTGATTAGCTAGGATATAGTATAGATCCATACCTCAATGTATAGATCCATTCGGGTACCCAGGCTCTACGGCCCAACACAAGAATCCGGTTAATTCCCGGTCCTTAGGATCATGTGTAAACCTGATCCTAATCGTCACCATCCAGTCCACATGTGAGCAACCGGAATGATCGGTATGCTTTGATGTATCCCAATATCGGAATATATCAAGATATATGTATATATATAAACTATTAGAATATGAATAGAGGATTTATTGAATTGGAAGAAATCATGAATTGAAACGAAATATGAATAAAGGGATAATACTTGTGTATCATGTTAGGTCATACAACACTATAGAAGGGGGTTGAATATAGTGTTTATAAAATCAAATCGATTTCAACACAAGTATGTAACAAAGATCAAGTATATTTAAATAAACTCTGTTACAATAGAACTGTTGTCCTCTCTCAGTGATGAATTATATCACTAAGAGCTGCTAGGTTACAATGAATAATGTTCTCGTTAATGATAACACTTATAGTGTAAACCTAAGCTGTGTTTATATAGTACACAGTTACAAGATATCTTCTAATTGATATGGAATATAATTCTATCTCCTAAAATATATCAATCAAATATCTTCTACAAGTCATCCAGTCCTCTAACTCTTCATACATATCTTCTTTTGTTTTAGTTCAGATCTTCTCCTATAAATCAGCCGCATTCCTTATCTGAAGTCTTCTCGCACTTAAGTCCTGATATATATCTTCTGACGCCTTAAGTTCTGATATTATGTTCTTACTTCAGTAAGTTCTGATTTCAGTAAGTACTGATAAGTCCTGTTGTCAAGTTCTGAAAACTAAACACAAATCAGATTAGACATGACATCTCAAATATACCTAACAATCTCCCCCAACTTGTAAATTATGCAAAATATACAAGTTAATAGATTTAATGATGTCAAAAATAGTTAAGTACAAATGTAATAAGAGTTTAATTAGACAATTAACTACAACTTACAGTCCTTATAGCTTTAACCAATCAACTGAGTCATTCTGAATCCAAAGTGATTCTTGACAAAGTTTGATATAAGCTTTTCTTCTTTATTCCGCAGGACTTTAGCTATTGTAGCTTTGACTTGCTTCATCTCTTCATCCTGACTTCCAATCTGATATATTGCAGTCCTAAGTGCTGAGATATGGTTTCTTTTTAAACCATCACCAAGTCTGATCACCCTTGAATGAGAAGAGTCTTCATTGTAACACAGACATTTCTCTTTCAGAACCACTTCAAGTTTATCCTTCTTCATTGGAATTTCACTTCCATCATCTTCAGCTATATTAGGAATGAATTATGTAACCCTTGAACCATAAATTCTTGCTTTATCCCTTATGGTCTTCATTATGAAATTTGACCATCTCCTGGTAATCTCAGACTTTATCTCTAAAAGATAATGAAAGAATTGAAGTTCTTTCAGATATTTGTTCAACACATCTTATTCTGACATTTGATATGTTCTTTCATCTTCAAGAAATAAAATCATATTTTCTTTTACATTATGCTTATAATGAGAATACAGTACCACTTGAACAGATATAACCTTATCCAGGTGTTTCTGTGTAACTTCTTCAAGAGGTTTGTCAGTCAATAAAAATGGATCTCTTGTAAGCACTTTAACTCCTGTCTTAATTTTGGCTTCTTCAGAACCTAATCCAGCTCTGTCTCTTGCTTCTCTGGCTTTCAATCCAACAGTCATGAAATCAGATAGCAGCTGGCTTTTCTTAGGATCTAATGGATTAACATTCTTCTATAGGATTTTTCTCTTATCAGTAAATGTCAATTTACTCAAATCAACTTGAGCACTGTTAGAGGTTGATATCTTGATGACTTGATCAGAATTTGTTGTTTCTTCTGTAGCTTGCTGTCCTTCATTCTGAACAACTTGAACTGTGTCAGAGGTTGTTTTAGATTCTTCAGTTATCTTCCTTCTCTTTAGAGTTTGAACAGTTTCATCTACTGCAGCAGCAACATCAAATACTTGAACCAGTTTGCATACAAGTTTCATCAGGATTTGAGGAATCTTTATCTCATGTGGCTTTGTTGGTTCATCAATCTATCCTTTCCCTTTATCTTTGAGATCATTTTCAACTTATGATCTTGTCTTGGGCTTAGGTGCCTCAGAAATTGACTTCTCCTTCATCACAATGCCTTTTGCCTTAGGCCTTGGAGGTTTCTTTGCATCAGAAGCTTTAGACTTAAGATTTGTCTTCTCAGCTGCAAATCTAGCTTCTTCCTTCTTTAAATTCTCTGAATCCATTCCGGGATTATGTTTGAGAAATAATTTTCTAGCAATTTCCTCATCAAGTGTCTGAATTTTAGGATCTTTGTAGTAGACAGTAGTCTACTTTCCCTTTAGCTTCAGAGTTTGTAAGAACTTCTGAGAGTCTTGAATTTCAGCTTGAACCAGAACATCAAAACTTGATATCAGATTTTGATTAGAAGAAATTGCTATCAGATTTTGAGTTTGAGCAGCTTCAGAACTTGTCTTCTTCTGTGTAGAAGATTTGCTAGCATCAGAAATTAGTTTCCTTGAAGAAACTTTGCTGCTTTGTCCTTGACCTTGACCCTTGCCCTTGCTAGGGTTTCCCTGGTCATCACCTTTATCATCTTTCTTCTTCAGTATTTGAGTAGGTGAGCATTTGGACTTAACTACCTTCTCCCCCTTTTTGGCATCATCTGGTAGTAGGAGAGAGAGAAAAAGTTCTACTGAAGATTGAATTTCACTCAGTTGAGCTTGTTGAGAGGCTTGATTCTGCAGGACCTCAGTAATTTGGGCCTATTGCTTTTCTTGAACCTTCTCAATAGCTTCAACTTTCTCATGTACAGGTCTGATAAACCTCTTTTTATCTAGCTTGATCTCCATATCCATCTTTTCAGCTTTTTCCAGAAGTTTGTCAACTTTTTCATGAGTTTGAGAGTGTAGACCTTGAAGAGATTTGGTACTTAGAGCAGTGACTTTGAGTTGGTGCTTGAAATTAGAATTTGTCATCAGCTCATCAGCTTTGGCAATGTGCTCTGTCAGAACTTTTGAGCTTGGAATGAAATCAGATTCATTCCACTTCTTGGTTCACTCAACCCCTCTGTGAGTTTCTTCCCAAGGAACAGGAGCAGCTTGTTCAACAAACTTTTCAATCAGTACCTCCTTTCCAAGAATGGGAGCTGGAGTATTAACTGGAGCTGACTCTCCAGAACTTGCAGAAAACTCATCATCTTCTGATAGTACTAAAGTGTGTGTCAGTGAAGGTGATTCTGGTACAACTTCAACTTTGTCCACATCCAGAATAGGTGTGGTAGGAATATCAGCATGTAATGGAGAAACTAGAGAAGTTGTCACTTGTACTGTAGCAATTTCCAGGTATAACACAGTTGGAATTATAAGCCTATGAAGGTCAATTTCAGGACTTAATCCTGAATCTTCAACTGTTGTTCCTTTAACTGGAGAGATAGGAGGTGTAATCACTATTTCTGGAATAGTGTCTTTAGCTTGAGGTGGGGATGGCAAAGCTTTAATTACAACAGGTTCTGATGAGATAAGAGATTCCTGATCCCCTTCCTCAACTTCTTGAGTATCCTCAGAATGAGGTTATGCCAAATGTCTTCCTGCTCTCTGTTTCTTTGATCTCCTGGATGGTGTAGGAGTTGTTTGAGTAGCATCAGAACTTATAGTTCTTTTCCTCTTCAAAATATCAGAACCCTCAACTTTAGTCTTTTTCTGATGGGTTGACCCTTCAGCTTCTACTGTTACAGGTTTTGATGCATGAACATGTGCTTCTTCTTCATCTGATTCATCCCTAAGGATCATCCTTCTTCTCCTTGGTGGAGATTTAGGAACATATTTTGTTCTTAAAGGTTTAGATCTTGATGTTGCAGCAGATTGTTGGAGTGCTGGCTGGAAATATGTTCAGATGGTAGGTTGAGTTGGTTGAGGTTGAGAAGTGGTAGGTTGTGTAGTGGTTGTAGGTGTTGATGGAGATTGGGATGGCTGTACATCAGGATATATGGCAGTATAGGTGTTTAGATCAGAGTTTACCAAGACCTGTTTGACTGATTGAGGAATTTGGAGGGGTCTTAGTACAGTGTTCTTATTATCAGTAGATAATAAGTCAGTGAAGGCCCTTTTAGCAAGTTTAAAGGGTTGGATCAACTCATTAGCTAGTTGGGGCTTATCAAAATTACAAAAACTGTAAATAAGTTGACAGAATCTAGCAAAATATACAGTATTTTTGTCCCCTTGCATCCTATCCCCAATAAATCCTAGCACAGCACTAGCATAATCAAAATGAGATTGAGTAATAAAAGCATACCCAATTTGCTGACTAAGGATTGGAATTGCATCAAAGTTAGAGCACTTATTTGCAAAGGCCTTGGTGATGCAGTCGAAAAAGAAACTCCACTCCCTCCTTATATGGGGCCTCTTCAATTTTCCCATCTTGGACAAAGATTTTTCATAACCAAGGTTTTCCATCATCTGTTGAAGAGCTGGCTCCTCAATTGTTCAACTATAAACACAGTTTTCTAGAAGATGTAAAGCTTGTCGAACATTTGATAATGGAACTAAGTGTTCATCTTCCCCTGTTGTAAATATGATGCTTGCGGGCCCATTTGCACCACCATCATCATAAACACCACTCCTCTAAAACTCCAGTACTTGAGTTCCTGAGAGTGCTTCTGGTTGGGTCAATGCATACCCAATCTCACTGTTACCAAGAAAGTCCTGAACGAACTGAAGATCTGATGGAGCTTCGTCCTTGCTCAGAATAGCCATGTAGTTGTTGGGAACAAATTTGGCTCCATTGCAAATGATGTCCTTTGGTGCCATTTATGTGAGAAATAAGTGAGAAAGTTGTGTGTATAGAAGGTGTTTGATAAAATGCCTGTAAGAAAATAGCTTCAGAGAATATTAGAGGGTGAGAGAAAATAAGAGAGATTAGTGAATGAGAAAAGTAGGTAAAAGATTAGAAAATCTTTTAACTCTCTTATTTATACACCCCATGTGACAACATCTATATTAGTGAAGCATGGAAGACAATTTAGACTTGGCAGCATGTGAACAGTCAAAAAATTGTTAGTGGGCACGTCAAACGTGCAGTAATTAATGCGCACATGCAGTTACCAAAACAAACACACAACCAAGTGATTATTACTGTTTTATCTCACCTAATTATTTTCTGATAATTAATACCATCAATGCACCGGGGTCTTCCCTTTCACATATATTACTCTAGATCTCAAAGGAGTACCTGACTTTAATTTTCTTTTCTTTTCTTTTCTTCAGATAAGTGAGGCTTATCCAGCATGTAGTTCATCCTTAAGATTTACTGACATCAGAATTTGACAGATAAGAAGCAAGAATCTAGTTTGTGACTTAGTAATAAGATACACAAAGTAAATTTGACTAAGCTCAAAATCAGAATTTGCGTGTGTTAATGAATTTCCACATAAACCATTAATTCAAACATGGGATTTCTAGTATGTTAAAGACTACTAGGTCAGCATCTAGCACAGTAATCCTCATTGGAATGAATAGTCACAGAACATTCAAAACACTATCAGGGTATATAGAATCACATCAGATAATAATTAGTATTTAATATATAACAATTTAAGCACAGATTACGTGGAGATAAGATAATCTGTAAACACTGATCATAAAGTCTGATGCATGAGAACAAAAACTAAGCAGGTTTTGAGAAAGAACCTGAAACCATTCCAAGTACATTTACCAGTCTTGTAAAAGTAGCTTCACATAGTGGTTTGGTGAAGATATCTGCTAGTTGTTGATCTGTTGGAACAAAATGCAATTCCACTGTACCTTCCATCACATGTTCCCTTATGAAATGGTACCTAATGCTGATGTGCTTTGTCATTGAGTGTTGAACTAGATTACCTGTCATAGCAATAGCACTTTGATTATCACAGTAAATGGGTATTTTAGAAAATTCTAACCCATAGTCCAGTAACTGATTCTTCATCCAAAGAATCTGTGCACAACAGCTTCCTGTAGGAATATATTATGCTTCTGCAGTTGATGTGGAAATTGATTTCTCTTTCTTGCTAAACCAAGAAACTAATCTGCCTCCAAAGAATTAGCAACTTCCACTAGTGCTTTCCCTGTCTATTTTGCATCCTGCAAAATCTGCATCTGGGTAACCTATTAGCTTAAAATCTAATTCTCTAGGATACCGCAATCCTAGATCAGCTGTATCCTTGAGGTACTTGAAAATTCTTTTCACAGCTATTAGATGAGGTTCTCTTGGATCAGTCTGAAATCTTGCACAAAGACAAGTAGCATACATGATATCAGGTCTACTTGCAATTAAATAGAGTAAAGAGCCAATCATACCTATGTAGTTAGTAATATCTATTGGTGCTCCAGTATCTTTATCTAACTTGGTTGCAGTGACCATGGGAGTGGATGTAGTTGAACAGTCTTGCATTCCAAATTTTTTGAGTAAATTTCTGGTGTACTTGGATTGATTTATGAAATTACCTTCTTCATTTTGTTTGACTTGAAGTCCCAGAAAATAGCTAAGTTCTCCCATCATACTCATTTAATACCTTGACTGCATTAGCTTTGCAAACTTTGCACAGAGTTTGGCATTTGTAGAACCAAAGATGATATCATCAACATATCTGTACCAAAAGTAAGTCCTTTCCACGGTTGAGGTAGAACATTGTTTTATCAATTGTGCCTCTTTTAAATCCACTTTCCAGAAGGAATTGAGCTAAAGTATCATACCATGCTCTTGGAGCTTGCTTAAGGCCATAAAGTTGTTTATCAAGTCTGTAGACATGATTAGGAAATTTTGGATCTACAAATCCTGGAGGTTGTTCAACATATACCTCTTCTTCCAATTCTCCATTGACAAAAGCACTTTTCACATCCATTTGAAAGACTTTAAACTTCTTGTGAGCAGCATAAGCCAAAAATATTCTTATGGCTTCCAATCTAGCAACTGGTGCAAATATTTCATCATAATCAATACCCTCCTATTGAGAGTAACCTTTAGCAACCAACCTTGCTTTGTTTCTTGTAATTATGCCATCACTGTCAGTTTTATTTCCGAACACCCATTTTGTGCCAACAATGGATCTATTCTTTGGTCTTGGCACTAGGGTCCAAACTCTATTTCTTTCATATTCATTTAACTCTTCCTGCATTGCTTGCACCCAATCTGTAATATCTGGGATATGCCGTATAATTATTTTTATTAATAAATAAATATAATGTGATTATTATATAAATTTTGGTGAATTATTTGTGAAGTGGTATCTGTGTTTGGATATGTAAATATGATATAATTTGAGTATTTTAATTTTTATAAGTCCAAAATAAAGTATAGATAATTGTGATATTTTTCTATCAATTTTTATATTGATTTATGATTTTATAAATGATTTATGGATTTAATAAATTATTTTTCCGAGAATTTATAAACTATTTTGTATAATCGGGAACCAACCGACTTCAACCGTTTTTATGTTTTTACAACCCGAAATTCTTCCGAAAACTCCTTCATATCCTAATTGCAATATTCCGAGCATTTTCCATGTTTTGACTTTTTCGATCCGGCGTACGGTTTTCCCCGTGCGGGTCCCGGCGCAATATTTTCGATACAAAATTTGTTTCGGTAAATCGATAAAACCCGTATTTTCGATAAACAGGATCTTTTATTAAACTATTATAATTATCACCTCGTAATACGTGTAACCAGGCGCTGAGACCAAGACCGTAGTACAAATTATACAGATTTGGATAATTTTCCCGAAAATTGGTACTGTTTGGATCTGTTTTTTAAAAAAAACGTAATATTTTATATCCGGTATGATCCAAACGGGTACCAATATTCCGTAATTATAAATAGCCCTTACCGTATTTTATTTTGTACAGAAAAATCATTGGCAGCCAATAATTATATAATTTTACAGAGAAAATCTATATATTCATATAAACTTTCTAGAATCAAACAAGCTTTTGGAGATGTTATCGAAATCCGTTTGGAAAGCTCGAGTACTCAAAACGAACCTCTTGAAACATGCTATCGGATTCCAGAACTGGTTTTTGTGCAGAATCAAAGGTTATTTTTCTATATTTTTATTTATTTTCGAATTAATTTGATTTAAGTTATGAATTTTTGTTCGAGAGATTGTTTATATGATTTGATGACTGCATGTTGTAGAGCTTTTCTTCCTGATGATTTTGATATATTATAGGCCTGATTTGGAGTTCAATAACATGCTCAAAATTGTGTTTGATTCTCGTATTACTGAAATTAGAGTTTTAATGTTCTTGATTGTTCTTGAATAAGATTTGGGCATATTTAACCCAGGGGTTATTAGTTTAATTAGTTGTTGTCGTTAAATAGATCATTGAAAGAGCAATTGAATGAGCTAAGTCTGGAGAACGGAGGATAACGGGAAGACGATGGTCGGTGTTTGAAGGTCCGCCGGCGGCGGAACTTCGATCGGTTTTTCCGGTTAAAAACCGTGTTGTTTGACAATTGTAACCTTACAGATGTGTTTGCGGATCGATAAGCATCCTTTCCTGTTATTTTGGTGTGGTTCTGGGTAGTTATCTGGTCCCCGAAAAAGCTTATGGCCAGCAACCATGGCTTCCTGGCGACAGGGGGGAGACTGTAAAAATTACAGCTTGGCCCCCGAGGTTTTGCAAAGATTACATTCCTGATATCCTAGTTTTAAAACTTTGCAAAAATCGTACTCCTGTTTAGATTATTTACAAAAATGATATTTTCTTTTTATAAATATTTTCAGAAAATGGTTTATATATTTCGAAATTCAAAATATCAAAATTTTTAATTTCTGAAACTTATTTTTAATTTTAAAATAAATCTTAATTGTTTAATTAATTAATTTTAGTTGATAATTAATTATTTAATTAGTCAGTTAATTTAAATATTAATTGATTAATTAATTTAATTAGTTATTAATTAATTTTAATTAATTAAATAATTAGATTTAATTATTTATTTTTGGATTAAAAATCCTGAAAAATAGTTTTGAGATTTAAAATATTATTTTAAATTATTTTCAAGGCTCAATAATTGTTATAAAATTATTTCAAAGTCAAATTCGGGTATTCGAACCCTATTATTTAATTATAAAATGATTCGGAGTCCCATTTTAACTCTGAAAAATGTTCAAAAATTCGTATTATATACTTGGAAAATCATTTTGACCCCGAATCTTCTTTGAAAAATTATTTAAATTGAATATATTGCGTGTTATGTGCTACATGCTATCTGATCGATGTGTTATATGCCAATGTGTTTATTGTTGGGCTCTTTTAGCCATAACTTACAAACCGTAAATTAGATTTGGGTGAAACGAAGGGTAGATAAAACCTTATGACGTCAATATGACGAGTAGAATAATGTGAGATGAATATTGATAGATTTTTATGATACCTAGCAGAGTAAGAGAGGCATAGAAAAGGGAAACAGGTGATCGTAAAATGGAATCGATGCGTAAAAAATACAACAAGTAATCAGTGAAAAGAAGCAAGACATAGAAAAGTAGACGAGTGGTTGTTGAATAAAATCATTAGACAAGTACAAGTAAAGTTGGAATCGATTGTGATAAGGCAAGTACTTCTAAACCTTTTTCGAGATATAATGCAAATATTTCTAAATTCTCTCGTGACATATTGTTAAGTATTCAAAATAGCTCTGTTTTATATTATAAGTACTTTGAATCCTTCAGCCTTGAACTTGAGCCACATCATTTGATCATTGAGCCGTAAGCCTTATTCTTTGTGAACCATTTCTTGTTGATTTACCAGATACTAAACCACAAAAATACGATACTACTCCACAAATATATACCCATCATATACCAAACACTAGAACAGAATTGTTTAAACATACAGAAACATTTATACTCCACCATACCTTGTGACATCAAAGAACTAAACCTTGTAAGATCATTGTTCATATAATACCCAATTCTCCTACAGGCTAAAGACCATTTCTTATATATACTTTGATACACCCTTGTGATACTCATGAAATGCATCATGCCTTTATACAAATGTTTCATTTTATGATCTTGTTTTATTAAGTTATATTGTTATTCATATTGAATTGCTTGAGAATTTGATAGTTTTCTTTATATGGACCAGATTCGTGGTCAGACCAGATTCGTGATCTAATTAGGCCAATGTGTTTCTTGGATCCAGTTTATAGAGCAGAGTCGTGTGCCTTGATCGGGGTTAGTGCGTGACTAATCAACAGCCTAACCTTGGTTTTAAAATTTAAAATGAATATCCAATTCTAGTGATTGTTTAACAAGAAACTTGATTCCTCTGAATCATCTCGTTTGATCATTGTTTAACCTCAGTTATTGTTATTGTGAGTTGCTGAGCTAGTTAGCTAACTCTTGCGAATCTTTTTATGTATTCTACAGGTAAGAAGGATACAGTTGATAGTAAAGGTTCCCAATTCAATATACGAGCTAGGATTCCATATTGAGTTGGATCGAGCTAGCAGGAGCTTACTACGGTAGTGAGATAGTAAGATTGTAAGAATAATTTCATTATCAGTTGTAAGTTAAATTAGTTGGTATTTGGTATGTTGTAATAAAAGTTAAGGTTGTGGCTTGTTTTCATACTTTAACCTGTTGCGATCCGTGTTTATGTAAAGCAGGGTCATTAGAAATAATATTTCATATACAGGTTTAAATTTTGTGTATGTGTTGTGGACCCCAAACTTCTTACCCGGGTTTGGAGGGCACCTCAGGTTGGTATCAGAGCTACATGTTATAAGTCACTGAAACAAGCCTAGATTGTCGGGATTGGGTAGAGGGTTAGGACTAGGAATAAGAAATAAAAAGATAAGACGTCGTGAGGTTGAGTGTAACTGTATAGTAGGTCTCCGACACGGTTCGTGTCGCGATTCAGGATTCTTAGCTTGTGACGTGATTTCCAGACAATGATAATAGAAGATCCTGATTTCCCTGTATTATCTGATCGTTTGGAGCCTTCCGTTCGAGGATCGTCATATTTTTCTCAGATTTGAATTGCACCTTGTTCTTTCATCAGTATTAATGGTATTACCTTCTGTTATAACAGTTGCACCTCTTCCAGCTATTCTACGCTATTTTACCACCTCTTGATATGAGACTACCTATTCAAGAACCTCCATCTGCTTATTCCTGTTCTACTGTACATTCAACTATGAATGTATCTTTTCAGTTTACTCTATACCATGTTCTATACCCTCAGTTTAAAACCTGTCTTATGGAACAACAGTATTTACGAGGATGGATTCAATAGCTATAGTAAATGGTAAGTACATGAGATATTAATAAATGTGAGAAGGAGTTTAGAAAGAAGATTCACGTGTTTCGGAGGATGGCTGCTACCAGATTAAATGGGGCCACTAGTGAATAGATCACCTGTGATTAGCTTGTAGGGTGGACTAGAGGAATTTTAAAAGAGTTAGAGAGAAAAGTATAGATCTGGAATTTTCGTAGAATTAGATGATGGTGCTATGATAAATGTGATATATAAAGTAGTGATGTGACGTGAGATAAGCAAACTTTATTCTATAAAATAGACTTGTTGGCTGTTGGATAGACCTGATCCACTTAATGACTGCAAAGATGATGATAGGAGTACTACCAGTATGGAACCTTTGAAATGAAGCTATGAATAAGATAATATGCAATGACACCAGAAGTTTTCGTTGATTAAGGAAAGTAATAGACCCAATGAAGGAGAGAAGATAAATGGAAGTGAATGGACCTTTGTGTGATCATTTCTTTAACTTGGTATCTTGTTATAAAAGGACAACAACCAACTCATATAGTAAGGACAACCAGATGTGTGATTTTCAAAATTTTTAAACAAGTTTTCGAAAAAAAAGATTTTGCCTTACAAAAACTTCTAAAAGCCTTTTTGGAATAAAATAAGTTTTAAACATTGGTTGTCAAGTTACTACTTGAGTTTCTTGTTTGTTAAAAGACCTGGATTACCTGGAAGGATGCTTGTTTCAGACTTAGTATTGCTAATTCAGAGAACAAAGTAACTTGTGATTATGAAGAAGTTGATTATTCCTAACAGTAAGGTGCAAATATTGTTTGATAAGATCAACAACAGAATCAGCGCACGGAGTAACTATTCATCCAATTACTAGGACTATCAGAGTTCAAAGAATTCATTGATTTAACATAAGCCTAAGCATAACCGAAGAAGATTGGGAAGATTTCCAGACTTTTCTAAAAGAAGAATATTATTAACAAAAGGATCGTTATGTTGAATGATTCATGGTTATTCTAAATTAAAAAGAGGAAACTTGATGGTATCTGATAAGAACGCCATTATGATCGAATTATTAAAGTATTATACATGTAGATATAATGTTATAGACGCAAGACTTAACAAGTAAGAATCTAACATAATGCTTAGTTTGTGAAGGCATTTCAGCATACTTTCTAAAGTTGTTATATGACACAATTGGGATATGATCGAACAAGCTAGAAAGATGAATACAAGTGAAATGTGGATGGTGACCAATGGTATCATTCTTGTCCTCAATATTACAGCGTATATTCCTTTTTAATTCCTAAAAATGTATGAACTTATTTTCTTAATATATTCTTTATGATGATATCAAAAAGGAGGATGTTGCATTCCTTTCAAATTAAATTGTTCCCCTCAAGTTTTGCTCTCTGATTGGGACAAACAGTGTTATGATGAGACGCTTGGTCGGAATGACGAAGAGTCAGGTGGGATGCCACCTAATCATATGTTGTATTCCATATGGTACGAAAGACTGGCCATCTTAAGTATCAATGTGATTGTCTCATTCATATTCAAATCATTACTTCTTCTTTCTTTTCCACTCCAAGTTTATTAAAAATTGTGAATCCTTCTAGTTTTCATCGTATTTTCCTTCTTTGCAAGCGTTTTTCAAACAAAAGTCAATGGATTATGAACCAAGCGGGCAAAGTTCCATTTACCTCTCATGCCTGAAAAAGAAACAAGGGGCGAGGATTACAAATCACTAGCCCTAGCCAGGAATGCACTAAGAGTCAATGGAATCTACTCCAATAAGGAATACGTCTCCGAGAACGAGAATTTGCGATTTTCCCAGTGAAATATGTTATTTAGAATACGGATGTGATGACGTGAATGATTATTGTGGATATCTTATGCGTTAAAGTATTGAAAGATGTGGGAGCAACTTGATCGTTTATCTCTCAAGGTTTTATTGATAAGATAAATTACCCTGTTGAATTGATAAGATTATGACTAAAGGACTAGCAAGTCAATAACGTTTAATTGTTAAATAAGTACGTTCCAATGGTGGAATTGAGATTTCTGGCAATAAGTTGTGAAGAATTGATATCATTTAAGATATGAGAATTTGACATTATTATAAGGAATGGACTAACTATTTAAGCGTGATGCCCGGATATATCGTCGTGATGAAAAGATAGTTCTGAAGACGCCAAATGAGAATGTGATGAGGTTTAGAAGATGAAGAAAGGTAAAGAATTGTTAACGATGATTTAAGTTAAGAAGTTACGGTAATCAAGATATAAGCACTATGGTGATTATGAATAGAAATCAGGAGTAAAACAGAATTTGAAGATTTTATAGTAATTAATGAGTTTCAAGATATGTATCTAGATGAGTTAGCAATATTTCCTTCAAATAGAGAAATTAAGTTCGCGATTGACTTAGCACCTGAAATGAAGCCAGTGTCCAAGGCCCCGCACAGCACAACGCCAGTTAAAATGAAGGAGTCAGCAAGGCAAATGCAAGACATGTTAGAAGAAGGAGCGATTAGATTTAGTGTACCCCATAAGGTGCACTGGTATTAATTGTTAATAAGAAAGATGGAAGTATGGGATTATGCGTCAACTAGCGAAAGTTCAACAAGTTTACTATCAAGAGCAAGTATCTGTTACCTCGAACCAATGATTTGTTTGATCAAATGAAAGAAGCTAAGTATTTTTATAAGATTTATTGAAGACTGGGTATATTACCAATTGAAGATTGAACCTATGGACATATCAAAGATAATTTTCAGAAATAAGTATTGTTGTTATAAGATTCTAGTAATGTTATTTGGATGAACTGATATACCAGTAATATTTAAATTTGATGAACAGAATCGTGAAGGAGGATCTGGATAAGTTGTATTTGTGTTATTTAAAGTCAAAGGAGAACCATGCAAATTATTTAATGATAGCTGGGAAGTCAAAGAAGAAAGAAGTTATATGAAAAGTTTGCAAGGTGAAAGCTTTAATGGCAGGGAGTATAATTATTAGCATAAATTGTCAGTGAGAAGGAGACCAAAGGGAATCTAGTAGAAATTAAAGTTATTTTGAATAAAGAAAGACCAAAAGCACCAACAAAAGTAAGAAGTTTTATTATTGGCCGGATATTATCGGAAATTTGTTCAAGGGTTCTTGAAGATTGCAAAACCTTTGATGAATTTTACTGGGAATATCGAGAAGTTTATATGAAATGGTAAAGTGTGAAGAAAGTTTTGCAGAGTTAAAGGAGAGAATGGTCACAGCACCAGTTTTATCACTTTGAGAGGATCAAGGAGATTTCATAGTCTATAGTGATACTTCTCTTAAGGGAATAGGATGTGTGTTTATGCAGTACAATAAAGTTATTGCATATGCATCTAGAAAACCGAAACCTTATGAGCAGAAGTACCCTACTTATAATTGGGAATTAGCAGTAATAATAATAATCGCTTTGAAAGATTGGGAAAAATTATATATATGGAGAAAAATGTGAGATACATACGGACCATAAGAGTTTGAAGTGTGTATTCACGAGGAAGAGCAAATGTAGTGGCAAGCGATAAGCAAAAAAGAGAGAACGAACATGGAGACTGCACCTGAAGGATTATATATGGAATTTCAGAAGTTGGAGTGGGAAGTCAGATATAATCCAAAGGAAGAAGGATGGGTAGTATGACCTTTCAGTCAGAATTGTTAAGAAAAGATAAAGAGACGTGAAGGGAAGATAATGGATTACAATATTAGCAGTTAGTAAGAGGAAATTTATGCACTCAGAAGAACAATCACGGTATTCTCAGATTTTCTTCTAGCACTTGGATGCTACAAGTAACAGAATTAGGGAATGAAATTCTAAAGGGAACTCACAATATTAAGTATTTGATCTATTCAAAAATACCAAATTATACAAAAGTTTAAAGAAGAATATTGATAGCCGAATACGAAAAGGAAATTTCATAACGGATCAGGAGGTTTTAGGCATATTAAATAAATAAGGCAAGTGTTAGAGGCCTAGTGGATTATGGCAACCATTAGAAATAAAGAATAGAAATAGGAGTATATTACTCTAGATTTTATAGTCAGATTACCAAGAACGAAAACAAACCACGATGTTAATTAAGTTATGGTGAACGAGTTGGCTAAATCAGCTCATTTCTTGCCCATTAATGAAAGATATTCACTGGATAAGTTGATTCGCATGTATTTGAAGGAAATAGTAATTTATCATGGGGTCCCTGCGTCTATTGTATAAAGTCAGGATTCACGATTCAATTCAGGATTTTGCAAAGGTTTTCCAGAATGTTTGGCACCAAGTCAAATATGAGTACAACTTATCGTCCGCAGACTGACGGCCAAGAGCGAGAAAATGATCCAACCAATTGAAGACATGTTACGTGTTTATGCAATTGATTTTAAAGGAAATTAAGGCGAGCATTTGCCCTTAGTAGAATTTGCTTACAACAACAGCCATCGTGCCAGTATTGGGATGCCGCCATACGAAGCTCTTTATGAACGTAAATGTCGATCACCAGTATATTGAGATGAAGTTGGCAAACGTGAAATATTTGGACTAGAGTTGCTACAACCGAAAAAGGAAACTGTCGAAATTATTTAGAAAAGGATAAGAGCCACGCAGGATTGTTAAAGGAAATGTGTAGATCAAGCTAAAAAGAGTACAGAATTTAAAGAAGAAGATTTAATATTGTTAGCAGTGTTACCATGAAAAGGGATCATCCAGGATCGAAAAAGAAAAAAAAGTTGAGTCCGAGATACGTTGGACCTTTTGAAATTTCGAAATGTATCGGTGAAATAGCATACGAATTAGCGTTACCCAGCATGGGTAGCATATTCATAAGGTTTCTATGTGACAAGGTTAGAAAAGTACGGTATAGAATTTTAGATATGCGATAGGATATGAGCCGATAGAACTTCAGGCAGAATTGTCCTATATTGAAAATCCAATAGAGACTGTAGAAAAGAAAGAGAAAGTGTTAAAAAAGAAAGTTATAAAGTTAGTAAGCTTATTGTGGAAACCCAAGGGTTGAAAGGATAACCCAAGGTTCAGAAAGTGATATGGGTGAAATAGTGCCTTGAGTTATTGCTTAAATGATTCTGATGACAGAATCCTTTTAAGGGGGGAGGATGTAATATTCGGGATATGACGTGTAATTATTTTTGTTAATAAATAAATATTTTGTGATTATTATATAAATTTTAGTGAATTATTTGTGAAGTGGTATATGTGTTTGGATATGTAAATATGATATAATTTGAGTACTTTAATTTTTATAAGTCCAAAATAAAGTATAGATAATTGTGATATTTTTCTATCAATTTTTATATTGATTTATGATTTTATAAATGATTTATGGATTTAATAAATTATTTTTCCGAGTATTTATAAACTATTTTGTATAAATCGGGAATCAACCGAATTCAACCGAATTTACGTTTTTACAACACAAAATTTTTCCGAAAACTCCTTCCTAACCTAATTGCAATATTCCGAGCATTTTCCATGTTTTGACTTTTTCGATCCGACGTACAGTTTTCCCCATGGGGGTCCCGGCGTAATATTTTCGATACAAAATTTGTTTCTGTAAATCGATAAAACCCGTATTTTCAATAAACGAGATCTTTTTATTAAACTATTATAATTATCACCTCGTAATACGTGTAACCAGGCGCTGAGACCAAGACCGCAGTACAAATTGTACAGATTTGGATAATTATCCCGAAAACCTGTATCCTTTGGAAATGTTTTTATAAATAAACGTTATATTTTATATCCGGTAAGATCCAACGGGGTACCAGTATTCCGTAATTATAAATAGCCCTTACCGTATTTTATTTCATACAGAAAAATGATTTGCAGCCAGTAATTATATAATTTTACAGAAAAAATCTATATATTCATATAAACTTTCAAGAATCAAACAAGCTTTTGGAGATGTTATCGGAATCCGTTTGGAAAGCTCGAGTACTCAAAACGAAGCTCTTGAAACATACTATCGGATTCCAGAACTGGTTTTTGTGCAGAATCAAAGGTTATTTTTCTATATTTTTATTTATTTTCGAATTAATTTGATTTAAATTATATATTTTTGTTTGCATGTTGTAGAGATTTTCTTCCTGGTGATTTTGATATATTATATGCTTGATTTGGAGTTCAATAACATGCTCAAAATTGTGTTTGATTCTCGGATTACTGAAATTAGGGTTTGAATGTTCTTGAATAAGATTTGGGCGTATTTAACTCAGGGGTTATTAGTTTAATTAGTTGTTGTCGTTAAATAGATCTTTGAAAGAGCAATTGAATGAGCTAAGTCTGGAGAACGGAGGATAACTGGAAGACGATGGTCGGAGTTTGAAGGTCCGCCAGCGGCGGAACTTCGATCGGTTTTTCCGGTTAAAAACCGTGTTGTTTGACAATTGTAACCTTACAGATGTGCTTGGGGATCGATAAACATCCTTTCCTGTTATTTTGGAGTGGTTCTGGGCAGTTATCAGGTCACCAGAAAAGCTTATGGCCAGCAAACATGGCTTCCCGACAAACATGGCTTTCCTGTTTAAAAATTACAGTTTGGCCCCCGAGGTTTTGCACAAATTACATTCCTGATATCCTAGTTTTAAAACTTTGCAAAAATCGTACTCCAGTTTAGATTATTTACAAAAATGATATTTTCTTTTTATAAATATTTTCAGAAAATATTTTATCTATTTTGAAATTCCAAATATCAAAATTTTTAATTTCTGAAAATTATTTTTAATTTAAAAGTAAATCTTAATTATTTAATTAATTAATTTTAGTTGATAATTTATTATTTAATTAGTCAATTAATTTGCATATTAATTGATTAATTAGTTATTAATTAATTCTAATTGATTTAATAATTAGATTTAATTATTTATTTTTGATTTAAAAATCCTGAAAAATAGTTTCGAGCTTTAAAATATTATTTTAAATTATTTTCAAGGCTCAATAATTATTATCAATTTATTTCAAAGTCAAATTTAGGTATTCAAACTCTATTATTTAATTATAAAATGATTCAGAGTCCCGTTTTAATTCTGAAAAATGTTCAAAAATTCGTATTAAATACCTGAAAAATCATTTTGACCCCGGATCTTCTTTGAAAAATTATTTAAATTGAATATCTTGCATGTTATATGATACATGCTATCTGATCGATGTGTTATATGCCTATGTGTTTATTGTTGGACTGTTTTAGCCATAACTTTCAAACCGTAAATCAGATTTGGGTGAAATGAAGGGTAGATAAAACCTTATGACCTCTACATGATGATTAGAATAATGTGAGATGAATATTGATAGATGTTTATGATACCTAGCAGAGTAAGCGAGGCGTAGAAAAGGGAAACAGGAGATCATAAAATGGAATTGATGCATATAAAATACTGCAAGTAATCAGTAAATAGAAGCAATGCATAGAAAAGTAGACGAGTGGTTGTTGAATAAAGTCATTAGACAAGTGCAAGTGAAGTTGGAATAGATTGTGATAAGGCAAGTACTTCTAAACCTTTTTCCAGATATAATGCAAATATTTCTAAATTCTCTCGTGACATATTGTTAAGTATTCAAAATAGCTCTATTTTATATTGTAAGTACTTTGAATCCTTCAGCCTTGAACCTGAGCCACATCATTTGATCTTTGAGCCGTAAGCCTTATTCTTTGTGAACCATTTTTTTGTTGGTTTACCAGATACTAAACCACACAAATACGATACTACTCCACAAATATATACCCATCATATACCAAACACTGGAACAGAATTGTTTAAACATATATAAACTTTTATACTCCACCATACCTTGTGACATCAAAGAACTAAACCTTGTAAGATCATTGTTCATCTAATACCCGATTCTCCTACAGGCTGAAGGCCATTTCTTATACTTACTTTGATACACCCTTGTAATACTCATGAAATGCATCATGCCTTTATACAAATATTTCATCACTTTTGATTATGATCTTGTTTTATTAAGTTATATTGTTATTCATATTGAATTGCTTTAGAATTGGATAGTTTTCTTTATGTGGACCAGATTCGTGGTCAGACCAAATTCGTGGTCGAATTAGGCCAATGTGTGCCTTGGATCCAGTTTATAGAGCAGATCCGTATGCCTTGCTCGGGGTTAGTGTGTTACTGATCAGCAGCCTAACCTTGGTTTTAAAATTTAAAATTAATATCCAATTCTAATGATTATTTAACAAGAAACTTGATTCCTCTGAATCATCTCATTTGATCATTGTTTAACCTCAGTTATTGTTATTGTGACTTGCTGAGCTAGTTAGCTCACTCTTGCGAATCTATTTATGTATTCTACAGTTAAGAAGGATACGGTTGATAGCAAGGGTTCCCAGTTCAATGTACGAGCTAGGATTCCAGATTGAGTTGGATCGAGCTAGCAGGAGCTTACTACGGTAGTGAGATAGTAAGATTGTAAGAATAATTTCATTATCAGTTGTAAGTTAAATGTAAGATTGTAAGAATAATTTCATTATCAGTTGTAAGTTAAATTAGTTGGGATTTGGTACGTTGTAATAAAAGTTAAGGTTGTGGCTTGTTTTATACTTTAACCTGTTACGATCCGTGGTTATGTAAAGCAGGGTCATTACAAATAATATTTCATATACAGGTTTATATTTTGTGTATGTGTTGTGGACCCCAAACTTTTGACCCGGGTTTGGAGGGCGCCACACAATCAGCATCTTGAAGAGCTTCTTCCATTTTCTTTGGTTCAGTCTGAGATAGAAAGGAATGATAGAGACATTCATTTGATATTGCAGTTCTATTTCTAACACCTTCTTCAGGATTTCCAATTATTAAGTCAGGTGTATGTGCTTTAGTCCACTTCCTTGCAGATGGAAGTTTTTCTCTAGAACTAGATCCCCCTCCATGATCCATCCTGTCTCCATCAGCATTTTCTGCTCATCAGAACTTGATGAATCAGAACTTGAAGAGCCAGTGACAGGTTCTAATGCTTCTTGAGAGTCTTGAGTTGTGGTAGGATCTTCAGCTTGCTCCCCCTGAACATGTGTATTTTCCCTTGGAGTAGTTACCACAGTTTCAATGACATCAGAATTTAACCCGTCAGAACTTACAGGATCATGATTTAAGCCATTAGAATTTACAGAATCAGAATTTAAATCTTCATTTTCAAATCTCAGTTGATCATGATCATTGAAATATTCAAGTCCGGTAATCTTTTTATCATTAAAAGATACATTGATAGATTCCATGACAACCCTTGTTCTTAAATTGTTGACTCTGAAGGCTTTTGTGGAAATTGGATATCCAACAAAAATTCCTTCATCAGCTTTTAGATCAAATTTTGACAGCTATTCAGGATGAGTCTTAAGAACAAAACACTTACATCCAAATACATGAAAGTATTTCAGATTTAGCTTCTTTTTCTTCACCATCTCATATGGTGTTTTTCCATGCTTGATTATGAGTGTAGCATTCTGTGTAAAACAAGCAGTCTGCAAAGTTTCAGCCCAAAAGTAGGTTGGCAGCTTTGCTTCATCAAGCATAGTTCGTGCAGCTTCAATGAGAGTCATGTTCTTTCTTTCTACAACTCCATCTTATTGCGGAGTTCCAGGTGCATAAAATTCCTGCTTAATTCCATGCTCTTTGCAGAACTCTTCCATGATTAAATTCTTGAACTCAGTTCCATTATCACTTCTTATTATTTTAACAGAATCTTTGACCAATTTATCCAGCTGTCTGATATGATCAGTTAGAGTAGATGCAGTTTCATTCTTCTTTTGCAAGAAATACACCCAAGTGTATCTTGTGAACTCATCCACTATAAACATAACATATTTCTTCTTTACAATAGACATGACATTGACTGGACCAAATAGATCAACATGCAGTAGGTGATAAGGCTTAATAATTGAGGATTTAGTTTTGCTCTTGAATGAAGATTTTCTCTATTTTTCCTTTTGACATGAATCACAAAGGCCATCATGAGCAAATACTGATTTTTGCAGTCCTCTCACAAGATCTTTCTTTACTAGCTCATTTATGTTGTTGAAATTTAAATGAGAGAGTCTCTTGTGCCAATTCCAGCTTTCTTCAATTGATGCTCTACTTAATAGCGAGATTGCAGAACCATCAGAGTTTGTTGAAAGTCTGGCTTCATATATATTACCATGCCTGTAACCTTTCAGAACCACTTTGCCTTTAGAATTACTTACAACTTCACAGTGTTCTTCAAAGAAATCCACATGATAACCTCTGTCACAAATTTGACTCACACTTAGCCAGATTGTGTTTAAGTCCTGAGACAAGAGCTACTGATTCAATGATGACATTCCCAAGATTGATATTGCCATATCCCAGAGTTTTTCCCATGTTGCCATCTCCATAAGAAACTCTTGGGCCAGCTTTCTCCACAAAGTCTGATAGCAGGGCTTTCTTTCCAGTCATATGTCCTGAACATCCACTTTCCAGAACTAGGATGTTTTTCCTGTTGCCCTGAAATCATAAAGACCACTATTGGTTAGTTTTAAGGACCCAGACTTGCTTGGATCCTTTGGCCTTTTTAAGTTTGTTAGCATTTGCAGCGGATTTAATTTCAGAGTTTATGCTAACATGCTGTTTATCAGACTTTATATCAGACTTTGCATCATAATTTACACTAGAAGGAATTATACTAACTTTCTTCAAAGAAGGTTTTATTTGATAATAATCATAGTACAAACTATGATATTCCTTACAAGTATAAATGGAATGCCATAAACTACCACAATGAAAACAAGGATTTTGTGGTTTAAACCTAAAAGACTGACTCTTAACTCCTAATTTAGGAGGTAAAGAGTTTATATCTTTATTTTTTCTTCAAAAAGAAGCAAGATGGTTAGAGTTTCCACAGTTATAACATTTCTTTCTAGGAGCATTAGGAACAGGCATATAATTATTGCTTTTATTCACACATTCCTTTCCATTCTTATTTTTCCTAGCTTCCTTTACCTTGTTCACATTTCTAATCTCTTTCAGCTTATACTTAAGCTACTTCTTGGTCATTAAGCCTATGATTACTTCAGTTGGTTTATCCTGTTTTAATTTATCAGAAGTTGACTTTTCTTTTGCTTATGTCTTAGAATCTTTCATCTTTTCAGAATCTGACATAACAGTTTTTGCAAATAATTTTACAGGATTTACCTTTGGCTTAGAAGTCTGTTTAACCATAATTGGCTCAATTTGCACAGTTCCTTTCTCAATGTTATCATCTCCATAACCTAAGCCCTCTTTCTAGTTTCCACTACTTAGTATATTCTGAGTTGTTCTGCCAGAGTTAGTCCAAGTTCTGATGATCTCTCTTTCATTTTCTAAATCAGTTTTTAGAGATTCATTCAATTTTAGCACTTCATCTCTAACATACAAAGCCTCATCTCTTTCTTTCTTAGTTTGATGAAGAAAAACCAGCTCCTTTTTTAAATAGTCAGTTCTGTTTTTAAGAGCAAGACTTTCAGATGTTAATCTTTCAGATGTTAATCTTTCCAGGATTCCGACAAGTCTAATTCGTTCCAAAAACAACACCGTTTGGTGTGATTTCAACTGGGTTTTCATTTCAAATCAACACAATAATCCAACCACGGCCATAACATCCCTGAATCATCTCTCGATCATCTTCTCCGATCAAACCGACTCAAACTCCGGCCAAACATCGAAATCATAGAATCGTACATAAAGGCTCGATGTTAATAGCTTAAAATAAAGCCCGAAACTCCTATAATCAAACCCCTAAACTCTTACTAACCTCAGTTTCTTCTAAAATCAAAAACGATTAAATCAAAATTAAGTATAAACCCTAGAAATCGAATTCACATATCCAGGAATCGTTTGTTAAATTAATTAGCATGAATCAATGGCTTACAACACAGAGAAGCTATATCAGTCATCAAAATCATTCAATAACCCCTAGAACTAAAAACCCCAATTTTCAGTTATGAATTCTAAAATCGAAATCAGAAATATACTAATCAAAACATGAAATTGATGATACAAACCGAAATAACAAATCAAGGGTTTCGTTTTGTGTACTTACATGTCTTTAATTGATGTCGTAAATCGATCAAATTCACTGCTTGAATTTCTGACCTGAATCACAAACCCTAACCCGACTGTAGAGAATTTCTTGATTTTTTTTCTGAATTTTAATAATTTAATTATAATTAATTAATAAAAATTAGGCTATTTAGAGTAAGTAAAATAATAATCCTAATTAAAATCAAGGCCCTTATTATACAACTAATAAAATTAATTGGCCCCTAATTTTATAATTTTTGTTTAATTTTTAAATGTTTAATATATAAAATATATATGCCAAAATTTCCCAAAAATTGTGAATAAGTCAAAAATACAAATAAATGATATATTTGAAAGTCCCATAATTTTATAAAAATAAAAATGTGATTTTTGTGGGGTTTTTAACGCCCGTAGGGGCCCGAAAAAGTCATTTTTCACAAAAACGAGAAAATTTATAAAATATCTAGATGTTCAGAATAACGCAATGGTACAAGCCATTCTAGGAAAAATAAGGCCAATTATTTTATTTGAAATATCAGCTATTAAAACATAGTTCAGGTCATATCACTTTTGATGCAAAAGCTTTTAACACGAAATAAAATATCTAATAATTACCCAGAAAATACACCGATGATACAAAACACACATAACACATAACAATTAGGGTTTTATGACTAATTACACATAATGACACAATAAAACATATAATTTATCTTTACTACAATATAATACAAGCGTAATTTCCCAGTTGTTACACTACTTTAAGAGATGTGGTGGAAGGCATTTTGGAAACTGTGATACCAATTTGCTATGTTTTAAGTGTGGTAAGAAAGGACATTTTTCCAATACATGTCAGAGTTTGACTCAGGGGCAGAAACCAAGAACTAAATGTTTCATGTGTGGAAAACCAGGGCATATCTCCAGGAATTATGGAACACCAAATGTGATCAATAACATACCCAGGATTGCAGGTGCTCCATCCCAAATTGTGCCAAGGAATGAAGGACCACCAGCTCAATCCAAAGCCAAAACATTTAATTATATGTCTATGAAGGATGCAGTTCCAAGTTCAGATGTGGTTGCATGTACGCTTCCAGTAAACTCCGTAGATGCTAAAGTTTTAATTGATTTTGGAGCTACAAGGTCATTTATTTCTAAGGATTTTATTGATAAACTGCATTGTGAAATAGAACCGTTAGACAAAGCGATAATGATATAACTAGCTAATAAGAATCAAGTTGTAGTAGATCAAGGGTGTCCGAAGTGTGACATTAAGATATGAGGACATCATTTTCAGGCCAGCTTGATACCTTTTAAGTTGGGAGAATTTGATGTTATTCTAAGGATGGATTGGTTGTCATAAAATAATGCTCATATTGATGGTAAGAATACAAAGGTGAGACTTCAAAGAATGGATCCAAAGAAGAAAGTGGTGTTCAGAGGGAATAAATAGGAAAATAAATTCATATCGATAACTTAATCGAAGAAGTTACTGCGCCAGAATTGTGAAGCATTTTTCGCCCATGTAATAGATAGTAAAAAGGAGATTCCAAACCTCGAAGCTATTCCAATAGTCAATGAATTTTGAGATGTATTTCCAGATGATCTACCAGAATTACCTCCCGACAGAGAAATTGAGTTTGCTATTGAATTGACACCATGGACATAACCACTTTCCAAAGCTCCATACCGGATGGCCCCAGTTGAGATGAAGGAATTGGTAGGTCAGCTGCATGATCTTTTGGATAAAGGATTTATAAGATCAAGTGTATCCTCATTGGGCGCACCAGTTTTGTTAGTTAAAAAGAAAGATGGGAGTATGCGACTGTGTATCAATTACCAAGAGATGAGTAAGTTAACCATTAAGAATAAGTACCAGTTGCCAAAGATTGATCATCTTGATAAGTGGCATTTTATACCACTTAGAATGTCTTGTAATGGCTTGAATTGGGTTCTTGAAATTAAGTATTTTGTGTATTTGATGTGTTTTTCTAATGTTTTTGCATTTCAGGGTATAACTTGCGTAATTAGGGGGATTTCATCATAATGACCCTAGGGAAGTACTTGGAACCAGTTGCGGGGAGTTATGAGAAGAAATCAACAAAATCAGAAGCAAGAAGTGGAATTTTCCAGAAGGTGTGCAGGCGCCCACCTGGAAACTGCAGGAGACCGTCTGGAGAGCAGGCGCCCGCGTGGGATTGGAGGCGGCCTCCTGGGTTCGGATTTTCAGATTCTGGATTTTCTAATTTGAGTTCTATTGGGCTTCTGCAACTGCTGTTTCTTGTGGACTCTTATATAAGTAATCTTGGGAGACATTTTCACAACAACAAGTAACAAGCAAGGAGCAAGTAACAAGGAGAGAAGATTAAGAAGACCGTTTAGCACGCAACAACGAAGAAGAGGAAGCATACATTTATTTTGTGATTCTTTTAATTCGTTGTAACAGTGGATGCTAGTTTTCTTTAGTCTTTAAACCTTAATACTCTTGTGACGTACTCTGTTTTTATTAAGTATTTTTATTAGTTTATATCGTTGTGTTATTATCATGTTTTCATATGAACCCATGGTGACGATGAGTTTTATCATGGGCTAATCGTGATCATGAGGTCATAGCGGATTTACTATGGATTTCTTTAGTTAATTGTTCAATAACTTGGTATGTGATGATTGTATGATATCTAGCATATGTTGTGCTTATTCGTCTTATGTGCGTCGCAAACATATAAGATAGCTTGTTAATCTCTTGTGAAGCGATAATGAATCTTGAGATTTAGAACTTGTCATGCTAGCATAGGTTCATGTATTGTATGCATGATTAGTGGGTAACTCTAACCGTTTTACTTGCCCTGTGTAATCATAATGAATAACTTGCGCTTAAATCGTTATGTTGTCAAATTTTGTAGACATATAGGGTCTCAACATAATTAATGCCTATTCATTTCTATCTTAATTATGAATGCTTGGTAGAATGGTACTTGTGTAACGAAAGTTGTCTTTTATCAGTTTCGTGTTGTTCGATTAATATCATCATTATTACATGCTAAGGGTAATAACAATGACTATTGAATGAATTATTAATGAAGTTAAGATCTAATGTGTGTTTAATATTGTTAATTCAAGTGATAATTTAAGTGTTTAATTCTCATAGTTAATAATTAGTTAAAACGCGTATACTTGCGTGAATTATTAGCGCATGCTTTGTGCCTAACACACCTGTTTGACCAACTAAAAGATGCTACATGGTTTTCCAAGATTGATTTAAGATCGGGATACCATCAACTGAAGATCAAATTAGAAGATATTCCAAAGACAACCTTTAGAACCAGATATGGACACTATGAGTTTTTGGTGATGGAATTTGGATTGACAAACACAACGGTAACTTTCATGGATCTGATGAATCGAGTATTCAAAAAGTATTTGGATAAATTTGTGATTGTATTCATAGATGATATTCCGGTTTACTCAAAAATAGAACTAGAGCATATGGATTATCTAAGGATGGTTTTGGAAATACTGCGACAGCAAAAATTGTACGCAAAGTTTTCACAGTGTGAGTTTTGGTTACGAGAAGTACAATTTCTTGGTCATGTTATGAGTAATGAAGGAGTGAAAGTAGATCTGTCAAAGATTGAAGCTGTAATCAATTGGGAGAGGCCAAAGACACCAACAGAGGTAAGAAGCTTTATGGGATTAGCAGGTTATTATAGAATATTTGTTAGGAATATATGTGCATTAGTTTGATGATATGTTTAACAAAACACTTAAGTAGAAGTTTAGTGTTTGTAGCCTCAACGGATAAGACCACCTTGGTTATCCGTTGATGGTGCAGCTTTACTTAGAAATAAGTCTAGTGTTGTAGCACATTTCAGTCTCTGTATTTAAGATATAATTCTTAGAAGTTGAGAGAAAATATAAGTCATGTTGACTAATAGAAGATATGCAAATAGGAAGGCCAATTGTAAATATTTCATGCCTTGTAATTTTGTATAAATGAAGTGGTATCAACGGATATTTTAAAGACCTTCAACGGATGAGAAACAAAGCTTCAACGAATGTCTCTAAAGCTTCAACGGATAGAGCTTCAACTGCTAACACATCAACGGATAAAGCCATCAACGGATGAAGGCTTCAACGGATGATCTGTTAAATAACAGTTGATAAATGGTAGTTGTAACAGCAGACAGAGGCACATGGGTTGTCAGAGATAACTGAAATGTGGAAGCCTAATTTCAGGAACATCAGAAAAAGCAGCCGTTCTACTCTAGTACAAAGAGGCAATAGTCAACAAAGTACTTGAGTGATATGGAGAAGAAACAAGTGGAGAACTTATTTTATTATTGTATTTTTATCTTTGTCTTCACTTGTACACTTGGTGATATATAAACCAAGTAGCAGCTAGTAATTAGATAAGAATTTTTCCAGTGCTGTTTAGAAAAATCTTGAGAGAAAAATTATCTAGTTTGTACTAGGATGCAGCTGTGATCAATATCTTGAATCACAGATTTTCTGAAATACCATCTCTGGTGGAACAACAATCCACCAGAAAAGTTTTTAAGGTCTGTTGTGTTCCTTACATTAGTGCTTGAATATATATCTGTCTGTATTAGCTTAAAGCAATTCACACACTTGTTTATCTTGAACACAAAGCCTTTAAAACTGCTCAAAACTTGAAAAAGTTTTGAGATTTACATTCAACCCCCCTTCTGTAAATCTCATTGTTAGTCCACTAGGAATAACAATTGGTATCAGAGCAAGCTCTTGACACACAAAGAGTTTAAAGATCTTGGTAACTAACAAAGATGAGTAAGAAGGATATTGGAGTAAAAATCCCAGTTCTTGACAAAGACAGTTATCACCATTGGAAGGTGAAAATGCACCTTCATCTACTCTCCCAAGATGAAGGTTATGTAAACTGCATTGAGAATGGTCCTCATATTCCCCACAAAGTAGCCACAGTTGCTACGGCCACAATTGCTATTGGTCAATCCATTCCAAAACCTAGAGCAGAATGGACAATGAAAGACACAGAAGAAGTCCACAACGATAAGAAGGCTATGAACATTTTGTTTAATGGTCTTGACAAGGATATGTTTGATAATGTGATAAATTGCACAACTTCCAAAGAGGTTTGGGACACAGTTCAGCTACTGTGTGAAGGTACAGAACAAGTAAAAGAAAACAAAATGCAGCTTCTCATTCAACAGTATGAGTATTTTCATTTTGAAGAAAATGAATCTTTAAATGACACATTCAATAGATTCCAAAAGCTGTTGAATGGACTGAAGCTGTATGGTAGAGTGTACCAGGTGAAGGATTCAAATCTTAAATTTTTAAGATCCTTGCCAAAGGAATGGAAACCCATGACTGTCTCCTTGAGAAACTCTCAAGATTATAAGGACTTCACTCTTGAAAGATTATATGGAATCTTGAAGACTTATGAACTAGAGCTGGAACAGGATGAGGTATTGGAGAAGGGAAGAAAGAAAGGAGGTTCAGTTGCCTTGGTAGCTGAAAATGAGAAAGAATGCAGACAAGAAACTGTGAGATCTACATCAAACTCCAAAGATGGCACAAGCAAATCAGAATCAAGCAAGGGTAAGGAGCAAGTTGCTGAGAATGAAGACAACTCCAGCCAAGATGACTCTGATGGTATTGATGAGCATCTTGCATTTCTGTCCAAGAGATTTGCAAAGATGAAATTTAGGAAAAACACTATAGCCACTAAACCTCATAAGAACATGGTGGACAAATCCAAGTTCAAGTGTTTCAATTGTGGTATAAGTGGAAACTTTGCAAGTGAGTGCAGAAAGCCAACTTCTGAAAAGAAGAAATTTGACCAAGTAGATTACAAAAAGAAATATTTTGATCTGCTCAAGCAAAAGGAGAGGGCTTTCATTACTCAAGAAAAAGACTGGGCAGCTGATGGAGAAGAAGAGGATGAAGATGTGGAATATGTCAACTTGGCTCTCATGGCTGATTCTGAAGAAAATGAAGTTAGTTCATCAAGCAACTAGGTAATCACTACTGATTTAACACAGCTTACTAAAGAAGAGTGCAATGATGCTTTTAATGACATGTCTACTGAATTGTATCATTTGCGTGTGTCTCTTAAATCTCTTGCTAAAGAAAATAGTAGGATTAAAGAGAACAATCTGTTTTTAAGTAATAGAAATGCTGTGTTAGAAGATAAGTTGATTGACCTAGAGCAAACTAAGCTACATTGTATATCTGTTGAAAATGAACTAGCTGAATCTGTCAAGAAAGTAGAAATACTTTCCAATCAATTAGAGAGAGAGCAAGAGGTGATTAAAGCCTGGAAGACATCTAGGGATGTTAGTGCTCAAATTTCCAAGGTCCAAGGAATTGAATCATTCTGTGAGACTGCCTGGGATAAAAACAAAAAGAAACTGGAATTAATTGATGGGCTATCAACGGATGTGGAATCAACGGATGATGAAAGTTATCCGTTGAAGGAAGAAAAGGAGCATCCCTTGAAGGTTCCTCAATTAAAACAGGCAGATGTTTCTAAAAGTGAAAATTTAAAGAAACTCAACAAAAAGTTTGGTTCACCTTCCAAGAACTTTGTCAAAGGAGAAGCAAGTACATCCAAAGATTTCAGTAAGGTGAATATAGGACACATGACCTTAGAACAGTTAAAGAATAGGCTCAAAGTGGTTGAGGATAAAAAAGGAAACTAAAAGGAAATCTAATAGAAATGGGAAGGTAGGGGTTAACAAACATAACAATTACACACCTGATAAGTATGCTCCTAGAAAAAGCTGTGTACATTGTAGTAGTGTTAATCATCTATCTGCTAATTGCAAATCTATTAAGAAAACTCCCATACATGTACCCTCTTCCATGCCTAATATGTCTGCATCACCTCTACATGCTATGCCTGTTATGTCTCAACAGAATCCTTATGCACATTTTGCAAACATGCCATATTTTAACAATCCTTATCTTGCTGCATTTAGTATGCCTCAAATGCCATACAATATGCCAATGTGGAATAACATGCTTGCACAATCCATGCCTTATCAAATTCCAAATATGCTAAATGATTCTGTGACTAACCCTACACCTCAACCAACTACATCTAAGATCAAGGTTGACTCAAAGTTACCTAAGTCTAAAGATGCAGGAGGAATGAAGTCTAGGAGAAAGGCTAACAGGAATGGACCCAAGGAAACTTGGGTACCAAAATCAACTTGATTGATTTTATGGTGTGCAGGGAAAAAGAAGAAATCTATGGTACTTGGACAGTGGCTGTTCAAGACACATGACAGGAGATTTCTCCCTGCTCACTGAGTTTAAGGAGAGAGCTGGCCCTAGCATAACCTTTGGAGATGACAGCAAAGGGTTTACTATGGGATATGGCTTGATTTCAACAAGGAATGTCATCATTGATGAAGTTGCATTAGTTGATGGTCTCAAGCATAATTTACTGAGTATCAGTCAACTATGTGATAGAGGGAATACAATTTCCTTCAATTCAGAAGCCTGTGTTGTCACCAACAAGAAAGATAACAAAGTGGTTCTAACTGGAGTTAGAAAAGGGAATGTGTACTTAGCTGACTTCAACTCTACAGATGTAGAATCTATTACTTGTCTCTTCAGCAAAGCAAGTTCAGTTGAGAGTTGGCTATGGCACAAGAAGCTATCCCATTTGAATTTCAAGACAATGAATGATCTAGTCAAAAAGGACTTAGTTAGAGGAATTCCTCTAGTTGAATTCTCAAGGGATGGTTTGTGTGATGCTTGTCAGAAAGGCAAACAAAGGAAAGCATCATTCAAAAAGAAGCTTGAAACAACAATTGATGAACCATTACAGCTGCTGCATATGGATTTGTTTGGACCAGTCAATGTATTGTCAATTGCAAGAAAAAGGTATTGCTTAGTGATTGTAGATGATTTCTCAAAGTTTTCATGGGTCTATTTTCTTGGATCAAAGGATGAAGCAAGTGAAATCATTATCAATCACATCAGGCAAGTCAATAATCATCCTGACTTGAAGGTTAGGAATATCAGGAGTGACAATGGAACTGAGTTCAAGAATTTGTCAATAAGGCTGTTCTGTGAAGAAAATGGAATCATGCATGAGTTCTCAGCTCCAAGAACACCTCAGCAAAATGGGGTAGTTGAAAGAAAGAACAGATCTTTGATTGAGGCTGCCAGAACAATGCTTGAAGAATCAAAGTTACCAACATATTTCTGGGCTGAAGCTATTAATTGTGCATGCTACACTCAGAATATTTCTTTGATCAATCAAGCTAAAGGCATGACTCCTTATCAGTTGTTCAAGAGAAGAAAACCAACTCTAAACTTTCTTCATGTCTTTGGATGTAAGTGCTTTATACTGAGAAATCAATCTGACCATAAAGGAAAGTTTGATGCAAAGGCTGATGAAGGGATATTTGTTGGTTACTCAGCTGGAAAATCTTACAGGGTCTACAATCTAAGAACCAACATTGTTATGGAATCTGTGCATGTTGTATTTGATGATAAAAAGATTGATGGACTAACAGATGAGGGACACCATGAGAGACTCAAATTTGACAACATTGAGATATATTGTGATGATAGTGAAGAGGAGATTGATGGAGATGACACTTCAAAAGGGATTCAAAATATGCCCTTGGATAATGCACAAAATTCTGCACCCGTTGATAGAGGCAATGCAGTATCCGTTGAAAGACATAGTGCATCATCCGTTGAAGTACAAAATGAAGCATCCGTTGATCATAGTTCATCAACGGATAATCGATTTACATCATCAGTTGATAGAACTCCAAATTCCCTGCAAAGAACCAACAACTCAGGGGGAGTTTCAACTAATCAACACTCTGTCTCACATCATGACAATACTGAGGCCACCTCATCTAGAGCACATCTTCCACCTCAAAGGAAATGGACCAAGAATCATCCCTTTGAACTGATCATTGGTGATGCATCATCTAAAGTGCAAACAAGAAAAGCTACTCAAGATGAATGTCTGTATAGTAGTTTTCTATCTCAGGAGGAACCTAAGAAAGTGGAGGAAGCTTTATTGGATCCAGATTGGATATTAGCTATGCAGGAAGAGTTGAACCAATTTGAGAGAAAAAAAGTTTGGAAGCTGGTACCCAAACCAAAGAACAAGAGTCCTATTGACACAAAATGGGTATTCAGAAACAAGATGGATGAAAATGGCATTGTCATAAGGAATAAAGCCAGATTGGTTGCTAAAGGCTATTCTTAGCAAGAGGGAATAGATTTTGATGAGACATATGCTCCTGTTGCAAGACTTGAAGCCATCAGAATTTTTCTAGCCTATGCAGCCCATGCCAATTTCAAAGTCTATCAAATGGATGTCAAGAGTGCATTTCTAAATGGGAAATTAGAGGAAGAAGTCTATGTAAGTCAACCTCCAGGATTTGAAGATCCAAATTTTCCAGACTATGTGTATTATCTGTTAAAGCACTCTATGGACTGAAGCAAGCACCTAGAGCCTGGTATGAAACCTAATCAAAATTCCTTTTGGAGAATCACTTCACTAGAGGTACTGTTGATAAAACTCTCTTCTTTAGGAATATTAATGGCTCTAGTATACTTGTTCAAATTTATGTAGATAACATAATATTTGGTTCTAAAGATAATAAACTTTGCAAAATGTTTGCTAAGCTAATGCAAAGTAAGTATGAAATGAGCCTGATGGGAGAACTAACCTATTTTCTTGGTTTACAAGTTAAACAAGTTAGTGATGGAATTTTCATTAGTCAAACTAAATATATTCATGATCTTTTAAAGAAGTTTGACTTAATGGAATGTTCATCTGCAAAAACTCCCATGGCCACTGTCACCAAACTTGAATTAAATAAGACTGAAAGGTCTGTGGACATTACAAGTTATAGAGGCATGGTTGGTTCACTTTTATATTTAACTGCTAGCAGACCAGATATAATGTTTGCTACATGTCTGTGTGCTAGATTTCAAGCTGATCCTAGGGAGACTCACTTAATTGCTATCAAGAGGATTTTCAGATATCTCAAGGGTACACCAAATTTAGGTATTTGGTATCCTAGAGAATCTGGCTTTGATCTAATTGGTTATTCAGATGCAGACTATGCAGGTTGCAAAATAGACAGGAAAAGTACAACAGGCTCCTGCCAATTCCTGGGAAACAAGCTTGTATCATGGTTTAGCAAAAAGCAAAATTCAGTCTCTACTTCTACAGCTGAGGCTGAATACATTGCTGCTGGAAGTTGCTGCTCTCAAGTGTTATGGATGAGGAATCAACTCCTTGATTATGGACTTCATGTTGATAGAATTCCTATCTTTTGTGACAACACAAGTGCCATAGCTATAACAGAGAATCCTGTGCAGCACTCAAGGACCAAGCACATTGATATCAAGTACCACTTCATCAGAGAGCATGTCATGAATGGTACAGTGGAACTACATTTTGTTCCAAGTGAACAACAAATTGCAGACATATTTACCAAGCCACTTGATGAATCAACATTCACAAGATTGGTAAGTGAGCTAGGTATGCTTAATTACTCATAAAATTTATGTCCTAATTGCAATTTGAATTGAAGCCTGAAATGTATTAGTTGCTAGAACAAATTTGACTTTTTAACACAGATTATTCTATCAACGGGTATTTCCTATCCGTTGAAAGTCAAAATTGTTCCATCAACGGATGTTCATTATCCGTTGAAAGACATATACATTTCTGGAATTTTTATCCGCCAACGGATAAAACTGTAGTACTTTTCAACGGATGACAATTTACTTTATCCGTTGAAATGTCACATCAGTCGATTCAGGTGTCTTACAGCCGTTGATTCTATTTTCTTAACCGTTGATACTCATACATACAACTGTATGTATTTGTTTTAAAGGTAATTTTTAGAATACTTACAGTTTATTCTTAAACGGCTGAAACTCACTTACATATATTTATTGTTTAATCTTTTATTTATGCTTTTTAATTTGAGAAAGTATAAAAGCCCTTCTGATTTTTCATTTTTACTTTACGCTTTCTTGAAATTTCAAAGCTTTTACCATTTTCTCTCTGCAAATCCTTCAAGTTATTCTCTGCAACTTCTACTTACAACAATGGCACCTGTAGTAAAAATTATGTCTCAATCTGGGTTCATCTATGAGAAGAACAATTTCATAGCTTTGGTAGCAAAGAATGAAGCCCACTCAGATTATCACAAAATGATGGACTTCATCAAAAACTGTAAACTTAGCTATGCAATGCTGGAAGCCCCAACGATTTACTGTGAAGTAGTCGAGGAGATTTGGACAACTGCTGAGTTCAACTCCATAGATATGACCATCTCTTTCACTCTCAAAGGTAGAAATCACTGTGTTAACTGTGATGATTTACTAGCATGTTTTAAATTGCCTGAGAACAATGCCATAACACCACACACTGATAATGATGTATCCAGCATGTTAGATTCTATAGGTTATTCTATTAACTCTGCTAGTGTTATGGATAAAAAACCAAGGTATTACTTGCTGTATTTAATACTAAGATTCGGGAGCTCAAGGCCTTTAATGGCTGCTCTCGTGTTTCGTGACTCAATCTGCCTTTACGAGATGCCTACGTATCTCTGTGAATTAGAGAATCAAACCAAAAAACGTAGTTCTGATTGGTGGGGGTGAGACCCCTTATATAAATGTTGGGAGTCCTTGAATTGGACTTGGTATAGGAGACTTGGTGGGCAAGTCTCATAATTAGAATGGACTTTGGAGTCCTAGATAGTAGGAAACTGATTCCTTATCCTTTTAGGTCCCCTTGAGGCTAATCTCCAAGGATTTATATCCTTATCGGGACTCTTTTCAACATCTGATTTGTCCCTTATTAATTAATTACGAAATTAATTAATAATCAGGGCTTTTGGGCCTTTTTTATTCCATCAGGCCTGATCTGGTCCATCAGGCTTAACCTTTCTGGTCTGAGTATCATATATCTTTTTATTGGGCCTGGCAGCCCACAGTTTGTACAATTAATGCAGTATTTAATTATACAAACATAATTTATTTATCCCTATCATTTGCCCCCCAACTTTTGGGAAACATTGATTAGGTTTCGCAGAAGTTAAGTCTATTGGTTCCCTTACAGGGTCTCGTTTTTCCGTAAAGTGTGGAGCGACCTACACATTTACAACGAATTTTTCCTTTTATTCAGGAATTATCTTAATTTCCAGGAATTTTTCCCTTATTTCCGGGATTTTTCCCTTATTTTCTGGAATTTTTCCCTAATTTTCTGGGATTTTCCCTGGAATTTTTCCCTAATTTTCTGGAATTTTCCCTAATTTTCTGGAATTTTCTGGGATTTTTCCTTATTTTCTGGAATTTTCCCTAATTTTCTGGAATTTTCTGGGATTTTTCCTTATTTTCTGGAATTTTCCCTAATTTTTCCTTATTTTCTGGAATTTTCAAATTTCCAGCCCTTTTTTCGACCAGGATCCAGGTCGAAATTTCGACCAGGATCCTAGTCGAAAAATGGGGCCAGCCTTGTCATCCTGGTCGAAGGAATTCGACTAGGATCCACGACCTGGAATTCGACCAGGATCCTAGTCGAAATTTCGACCTGGATCTAGGACCTGGAATTCGACCAGGATCCTAGTCGAAAATTCGAACTGGATCGAGGTCGAAAATTCAACCCCCCCTTTTTTTTTATGAGCCTATCGACTAGGATTTCGACTAGGATTCTAGTCGATATTTCGACCTGAATCCTGTTCGAAAATTCTTTGGTTTTCTTGCTTCCTGGTCGAAGGATTTCGACTAGGATCCACGACCTGGAATTCGACCAGGATCCTAGTCGAACTTCGACCTGGGTTTTTAATCCCTATTTTTTGAAAGATGCTTGGTTTTATTCGACCTCATTCCTGGTCGAAACTTCGACCTCAATTCAGTTCCTTTATTCCAGCTATTTTCGGGTGTCTGCTCGAAAGATTTCGGGCAGGATTCACGACCTGGAATTCGACCTGGATTCTGGTCTTTTTTGCCCGCTATTTTCGGGTGCCTGCTCGAAAGATTTCGGGCAGGATTCACGACCTGGATTTCGACCTGGATTCTGGTCTTTTTTACCCGCTATTTTCGGGTGTCTGCTCGAAAGATTTCGGGCAGGATTCACGACCTGGATTCTGGTCTTTTTTACCCGCTATTTTCGGGTGTCTGCTCGAAAGATTTCGGGCAGGATTCACGACCTGGATTTCGACCTGGTTCCTGGTCTTCCACTAGCCTTCTTTATTTAGCTTTAATTTAGGGTATTGTATTTTCCAAATCCTAATTGGATTTGGGCCTAGCCTTTTTTGTTGGGCCTTATTAAATTTTTCTGAGCCTCTATTATTTGGGCTTTTCCAAATCTTATTGGGCCTCTTTTATTGGGCCTTTTCAAATCTTACTGGGCCTCTTTTATTGATCTGGGCTTAATACACCCTGTTAAGAATGCTCTAGAATTCCTTGGAATATTCTGGAATATTCTTTTTCTGGGCTTTTTCTTATGGGCTTTTGTCCTCAATGGGCTTTTCGTCCCTTCAACTTCCTCTTCCTCTTATATAAAGGAATGAGGAAAGGCTATTACTCCTCACTTTCTCATTTCTTAGTTTTCTTCTTCATCTTCCTGCTAAGATTCTCAGAGGAATAACAGCAAGTCGGAGCTCAAAGCCTTTTTTCAGGAGTGCTTCTTCAGGTAAGATTCCTCCCTTTGCTTTTCATTATTTTTCCATTGTGTGCCATTTTAAGATAGCCTGTTTACGTGCCTCATACTTTTTTTCAGATGGCTGACAAAAGAATGACTCGTTTGGCCAAGATGAACGTGGCTAGAAAGTCCAATGATTTTCCTATTCGATCGAGGTATACTTCCTTAATCGACATGATCAACACTCGAGGGGACGAGTATCCGTCTGATGCGCATCTGGACGCGCACGATCATATTAGTGCTTTACGGGATCCCAAGGAGCTGGAAAAGTTGAGCAGCTGCTTCAAAATCAAGGAGCCTTTTAAGCTGGTTCTTGCGGGTCCGGCCGACAGGGCCTGTCAGTGGAAGAAGGACGCGCTATGCGTCTATAGGGATACTCTGAGGGCAGGTATTAGACTCCCTTTTCATCCATTCATTACTTTGCTACTGGCTGATGTGGGCATCAGCCCTTGCCAACTTCCCCCTAATTCCTGGAGGTTGATTCTGTGTTATCTGTCGCAATGCGCCAAGCACAACGTCCCCACATCTGTTGCTGTCTTCAGGAAGATTTTTCAATTTAAAAACAGCCCAGATAAAAGTCCGGGTTGGGTTTCTATCAACCAGCGCCCCACTATCCCCCATATCGTAAATGGGAAGTCCATCCCTGACAACAACTTGGGGTGGAAGAAAGATTTTTTGTTTGTTATTTGGGAAGGTGGAGATTGGGGCTCCCTGTTTCGATCATCCTTTGGGCTGGCCGTAGACGGGAGCCCGAATGACATAACTTTGTCTGAGGAGGAAGCTAGAGGTTTCAACCTCCTTACGCAAGACAACGGCACTTCCCATTGTTGGGACCTTATCCGGGAGACCGTCCTGGTAGAACGCGGCCTTTCGCCCGTTAATAAGAAAAGTAAGTTCCCTTTCTTATCTCCTTTATTTCCTGCACTTTTATTTCATTGATTTTCAACTGACTTTGTTTCTCGCAGTGGCTGAGAAGATTGAGGAGGCTACCAAGCCGAAGGACCTGGAGACAACCAGGATGAAGAGGGCCGGGAAGATCTTTAAGGACCCTCGACTGGGTGACCGCTTCCCGGAGTTCCTTCTTCAGGCGACGGAGCCAGATGAGGAAGGCCCCAGCCAAGTTCTGCGCACCAAGCAGAGGCCAGGTGCCTACTTTCAACCTGCTTGGGGGATCCGGGGCAAGGACTCAATTGTGGGCAGCACGGCCCTGTCCAAGGAATGGTCTAAGCATTCCATTTCCCCGGTGGATTATCAAGATTTTGTCCTCCAACAGGACTTGGAGGGGAATGAGCTGTTTGGAGCCCAAGCTATGGCGACGGTATGTACTTTACTTATGCTTTTTACAATTCTCTTTTCTTTCTTTTCTAAACCTTTGCTGTTTTCTCCTGCAGGCTAACGCCCATTTTCAAGGGGCTATTCACCAAGCCAAGGCTTGGAAGGTTGGCCTGGAAGATGCCAACAAGAAGTTGGAGGAGGCCAATCAAAAAATTGAGGCCCTTGAAGCTCAATTGGCCTCTTCCACTTCTGACCTGGAGACGGCCCGGGCTGAGAATGTCATCTTGAAGGCGCAGAAGGAAAAAGCCTTTGATGGCTGGATGGACACTCAAGAATTCAAAGACTTGATGGTGGAGCATGACGCCCTTCTTCATCCTGTTAGCTATAAGGAAGGCTGGGACGCTGCTGTGGAGGCCATCCAGGATGAGTTTCCCGAGGTCCTTGAGCAGTTGCCCTTTCCTTGCCCAGTACGGGTTCCAGAGCTTGGAGGTGTTACTGAAAAGCTTGCTGGTATGATCAAGGATGGAGAGGAGGAAGATTCCCCCGAGGAGGAATTCGAGCCTGTTGCTAAGAAGGCCAGGGTGGAAGAATCTCCCAAAGCAGCGCCTCAACAGCCATCATCTTCTGCCGAGGGAACTTCTACAGGGACTTCGGAGGGGACGACCGAGACGTCCGAAGAAACGACTGAAACTTCCGAAGAGACTTCGGATAGTGGTTCTGAGGAATATCATCCTTCCAAGGCCTAGCTTTTTGTATATCTTCTTTTTGAACTTTATTTGTATCAGAACTTGTTACCCTTCGGGGTTATGTTTTATACGTTGCTTTTCTTGCCTTTTTCTGTTTTATCTTTACCATCTTAATATGCATTTGAACCTTAAACATCCTTAGATAGAAATAATTTCAAACTCTTTAATATGAAGTCTGGTTTTCCAAAACCTTACATAGCATGGGTTCGACCCTAATCAACAATAACTAGACAATGTAAATTCTACTGGAATATAAAATCCTATGCAAGCAAAGCTTCAAGGTGCTTTTAAACCTACTTGTCAATGACAAGTGAGAATCATACTTCTCCAATCTTACACATAGTAAACCTTCAGGTTTTGTGCGTGCCAGGTCCTCGGGACTTCAAAACCTTCCATAGTTTCCAGCTTGTAGGTTCCTCTACCCTGAACGCTCTTGACTCTGTACGGCCCTTCCCAATTTGGGGCAAGCTTTCCTTTCTGTCCAACACCAGAAGCCTCTATTTTTCTCAAGACTAGATCTCCTTGTTTAAAAAATCTCTCTTTAACCCTTAGGTTGTAATAGAATGAAGCCTTTTTCTGATATTCTACTATCTTTGCATGTGCCTCATCTCGCACTTCATCAATTAGATCCAGGGCTAACCTCTGCCCTTCCTCATTTTCTACAGCATTGAAAGTCTGAATCCTTGGAGAGGAATGCGATATCTCCACGGGAACTACTGCTTCTGCCCCATATGCCAACATGAAAGGAGTTGCTCCTGTCGTGACTCTACAGGTGGTCCTATAGGCCCATAATATTGGAAGTATCTCATCCACCCAATTATTTCTTGACTTCTCGATCCTCTTTTTTAGTCCATCCAGGATTATCCGATTTGCTACCTCTGCTTGCCCATTGGCTTGCGGGTGAGCCACAGAGGTGAATCGTAACTCAATTTCATTTTCTTCACAATACTTCTTGAATTCCTCATTGTTGAATTGTGTTCCATTGTCAGTGACGAGGATACGGGGAATTCCATATCGGCACATAATGTTTTCCCACAGGAATTGTGCAACCTGCTTAGTTGTGATTTTGGCCAAGGGTTTGGCTTCGATCCACTTGGTGAAATAATCAATGGCTACAATCAGAAATTTCCTTTGTGCCGTGGCCATAGGAAAAGGCCCTAGAATATCCATCCCCCACATGGCAAAGGGAATAGGCGAGTTGATAGAGGTCAGCATCTCGGGGGGTTGTCTAACAACTGGTGCATGCTTCTGACAGCGATCACACTTCTTCACATATTCTTTGGCATCAGCCATCATTTCTGGCCAATAGAAGCCTAAACGAGTTATCTTATGAGCCAAGGCCCTGCCCCCCAAGTGTTGCCCACAAATACCTCCATGCACTTCTTCAAGAGCTAAGCGTGCCTCATCGGGCCTGAGACACCTCAGGTAAGGAACCACGAAAGATCTTTTATATAGAATCCCCTCTATCAAAGAGTACCTTAGTGCTCGAACGGTTAACTTCCGTGCCTCAATTGCATCGCTTGGCAACCAACCGGTTTGAATGTGAGCCTTGATGGGATCAATCCATGACGTCCCCAAGCCTACGGGAGCCACAAGCTTAACATCTATGCTTCGTGTTTTCAAAACACGGAAGTACACACTTCCTGAACTTTCTTCAATCTCAGATGAAGCAAACTTTGATAGCGCATCTGCTTTAGCATTTTCTTCCCTTGGAATGTGTTCAACATGGCATTCATTAAATTGGGTCATCACAGCCCTTACTAGGCGAACATACTTAGCCATCGTATCATCCCTTGCCTCAAATTCTCCCTTTACCTGGGATATGATCAGCTTCGAGTCTCCACGGACCTTTAAGTTTTTGACTCTAAGTGTCCCAGCTAGGCCAAGGCCAGCAATCAGGGCTTCATACTCTGCCTCATTGTTTGTTGTTGGGAAGTCTAGCTTCATGGCATACTCAATTAAGAATCCATCAGGGCTTTGCAAAACCAACCCTGCTCCACTGGAATTTGTTTTTGATGCTCCATCAAAATAGAGAACCCAGTATTCTTTCTCCTTGTCCCCATTGTCGACTCCCTTGTCTTGAGGTATGGTATCTTCCTGCCCCCCGACTTCTTGGTTGGGTATGGTACATTCCACCAGGAAGTCAGCTAGTGCCTGGGCTTTTATGGCCGTACGTGGCTTATACTTGAGATCGAACTCTCCCAACTCTATTGCCCACTTAATCAGTCTCCCACTTGCCTTGGGACTGTGAATGATATTTCTCAGTGGCTGATTTGTTAGCACTTCAATTTGGTGAGCTTGAAAATAAGGACGCAGCTTTCTTGAAGCCATTACCAAGGCTAAAGCGAATTTCTCAATGGCTGAATAATTCAACTCAGCACCATGCAAAATTTTGCTGACATAGTATACGAGTTTCTGGACTTTCAGTTCCTCCTTAACCAACACGGCGCTCAAGGCGCTCTCTGAAACAGCCAAGTACAAAAATAAAACTTCATTCAGAACTGGCTTGGCCAACAACGGGGCCTGGCCCATATACTTCTTTAACTCTTCAAATGCCTTCTGATTTTCCTCATTCCATACAAAGTCTTTGATGTTCTTCAGTGACTTGAAAAATGACAAGCACTTGTCTCCTGACTTGGAGATGAATCGTCCTAACGCAGCAACCCTTCCTGTGAGCTTCTGAACATCCTTGACAGTTTTGGGGGGTTCCATGTCCAGGATCGCCTTTATTTTATCGGGATTTGCCTCAATTCCCCTCTTCGAGACCATCAATCCCAAGAACTTTCCAGATCCTACGCCGAAAGCACACTTCGTCGGATTCAACATCATCTTGTGGTACCTCGGGACCTCAAAAGCTTCCCTTAAATGGGCTATATGATCAGTCTTTACTAGACTCTTGACTAACATGTCATCAACATAGACTTCCATAGTCTTACCAATAAGATCCTTAAAAATTCTATTCACCAACCTTTGATAGGTGGCTCCTGCATTCTTGAGACCAAACGCCATAACAAGATAACAATAAACACCAAAGTCAGTGATAAATGATACCTTTGGAATGTCATTCTTATGCATTTTGATCTGGTTGTATCCGCTAAACCCATCCATGAAACTCAACATCTCATGTCCAGCGGTAGCATTAATCAAAGTATCAATTCTGGGCAGCGAAAAACAGTCTTTGGGGCATGCATCATTCAGATCGGTGAAGTCTATACACATCCTCCACTTTCCATTAGCCTTCCTCACCATTACAGGGTTTGCTAACCACTCCGGAAATTGAATCTCCTCAATGAAACCAGCCTCTAAGAGCTTTTCCACTTCCTGCTTTATAGCCTCTTGTCTTTCCGGGGCAAAATTTCTTTTCTTTTGTTTCACTGTCTTCCGGCTTGGATCCACGTTTAACTTGTGAGTAATTAACTCCGGGTCTATGCCTGGCATATCAGCTGCTGACCATGCAAACACATCACTATTTTCTTGCAAAAATTTCACTAACTTCCCTCTAAGGGGCTCCTCTAATGTGGCTCCAATGAAAGTCATCCTCTCAGGATTCTTGGGATCTAAAGGAACCGAAACCAATTCTTCTGCTGGCCTTCCTCTATTCTCATCATTTTCTCGAACATCCATATCTTCAATAGGAAGAACCTGCCCCCCGACTCCATCTGCCCTCAAAGAGGCCACATAACAGTTTCTAGCCATTTTTTGATCTCCTCTCTCTTCTCCAATCCCGTTTCGGGTGGGAAACTTCATGACTGAATGGTAGGAAGAGGGGACTACCTTGAAGGCATGTATCCCTGTTCTCCCCATGATAGCATTATAAGTTGAACTAGCCTTTACCACCACGAAATCCAGCATCTGAGTCGCTTGCCTTGGCTCCGTACCTATGGTGGTTGGTAATTTAATTATCCCTTCCACATGACATTCTACTCCAGCAAATCCATATATCGGCATGTCGGTTGGTGTCAACTGGGAGTCGTTATACCCCATCCTTAGAAAGGTGTCGTGAAGCAAGATATCCACAGAAGCACCATTATCCACAAGGACCCTCTTAACCGGGCTATTTCCTATTATCGGCGTTATGACCAGCGGGTCGTCATGAGGAAACTTCACACCCTCTAGGTCGGAATCATCAAAAGCCAATGTTACTTCTGTCCTGGCCCTCTTTGGGGCTTCTCCGACAATATGCATAACCTCTCTAGTATATGCCTTTCTGGAATTTTTGGACAATCCAGCAGCAGTTGGACCTCCAAAGATCGTGTTTATCACAGGCCCTCGAGGTCTCGGCCCTCCATAAATGGTGTTTATAACTGGTCCTCTAGGTTGGGGATTCCGCCCCTGATCATCTTGGTCCCTCCTACGATCTTCAAAGTTCTTCCTTCCATTATTATTTCTGTCCCCTCCATCTCCAGTATACTTGTTCAATCTTCCTTTTCGAATCAAAAACTCAATTTCATCTTTCAACTGCCTACACTCATCGGTGTCATGGCCAACATCTTTGTGAAACCTGCAATACTTGCCCTTATCTAGCTTGGCGGGATCAGCCTTCAAGGGCTTAGGCCAGCGAATATCTCTATCTTTCTCAATCTCCATCAAAATCTGACTTCTGGGAGCATTCAGCTTAGCGTATTCAGTGAACTTTTGCCCAGGTCCTCCCTTCTTGGGGGTTGAATCAGGGTTTTGTTCGGTTCTAGGATATTTGTCCTTAGCGATATACTCCAAATCAGTTTTTCGTTTCTTGCCTCCAGTGGTCTCATTACTTACTACGGTCTTCCTCATACTTTCTTCAACCTTGATATACTTCCCTGCCCTCTCTTGGAGCTGCAACATGCTCTCAAGGGGTCGTTTGGCCAAAGACATCTTAAAAAACTCATCCCTAGTTCCTTGTTGCAGTGCTATCATGGCTACCTTATCATCAAGGTCTGGGACTTTTAAAGCCTCCTTTGTAAAACGATTCAGGTAATCTCTTAAGGATTCCTTAGCTCCCTGCACAAGACTCATAAGAGATGCTGAACTTTTCTCATGGACTCTTCCACTGATGAATTGCTTAATAAAAGCCTGACTTAATTCTCTGAATGATCCAATAGAATTCGGGGGTAGGCGACTGTACCATCTTTGAGCCATACCCGACAGGGTTTGAGGAAAGGCCCGACATTTTATAGCATCATTCACGGGTTGCAGCAGCAGTGCATTAGAGAATGTCCTAACATGATTAGCGGGGTCTCCCGTGCCATCATAGGCTTTGATAGTGGGCATCTTGAATTTCCTTGAGATATGGGCATTCATTATCTCTTCTGTGAAGGGTGGAGTTGGATCATCAGGATCTCCAAGGGGAAGGAGATTGCTTGGATCAGTTCTTGGGACAGCAGCCCTTCTTCTTACCGGACCATCCAGGTCTATGATAGGAGGAGGATTTCTCCCCCTAGGTGGTATGTGGGTTCTGGTGGCTTGGTGAGCCTCCAAGTCACGCCTCAGCCTTTGGATTTCAGCCTCATGAGCCCTGATCTTTTCCTGCACTTCTTGGGGATTCGCCCCTGGGGTGCTTTGGGGGCGTTGCCTTCCATCGGCCATTGGCTCTTTTCCAGGACGCCTCCTTCTCGGGGCCACTTCATCATCCGAAGATTCGGAGTCTCTCTCAGTGTATGGACCAGAAAATTCCCGATCCTCAGGGATAGGATCCAAACCTCGTATATAGGGGGGCGACCGCCCTCGTGCTTCACTTCGCCCAGCATATCCGCTTCCTCCAACCTCAGGGTGAAGGGGCATCCCATAAGGGGGGTTAGTAGTAACAACAGTTGAATATTCATACCCGACGGGTCGAGAATTCACAGGTATATGTACTTGTTGAACTTGAGGATTCGTACCTTGAATAGTCGGGGGAGTTGTCCCTTGTGGCTGAGGTTGAGTTGCCCCTGTCTGGGCTTCCCCCTGAGTAGATGCATAAGTTGAATGGGGAGGAACCTCCACGGTTGATGAAATCACCTGGGTTGTCCCTGATGGTGTTCCCTCCTCTAGAGTGCTGGTTGTTCTCCGTGTTCTCGCCATGGTTGTTGTTCCGTGTTGTCCCCACAGTCGGCGCCAAATGTTATGGATAAAAAACCAAGGTATTACTTGCTGTATTTAATACTAAGATTCGGGAGCTCAAGGCCTTTAATGGCTGCTCTCGTGTTTCGTGACTCAATCTGCCTTTACGAGATGCCTACGTATCTCTGTGAATTAGAGAATCAAGCCAAAAAACGTAGTTCTGATTGGTGGGGGTGAGACCCCTTATATAAATGTTGGGAGTCCTTGAATTGGACTTGGTATAGGAGACTTGGTGGGCAAGTCTCATAATTAGAATGGACTTTGGAGTCCTAGATAGTAGGAAACTGATTCCTTATCCTTTTAGGTCCCCTTGAGGCTAATCTCCAAGGATTTATATCCTTATCGGGACTCTTTTCAACATCTGATTTGTCCCTTATTAATTAATTACGAAATTAATTAATAATCAGGGCTTTTGGGCCTTTTTTATTCCATCAGGCCTGATCTGGTCCATCAGGCTTAACCTTTCTGGTCTGAGTATCATATATCTTTTTATTGGGCCTGGCAGCCCACAGTTTGTACAATTAATGCAGTATTTAATTATACAAACATAATTTATTTATCCCTATCAGCTAGTTTAGGGGGTATTAAAAGAAAAGGCCTTAGGAAAGAATGGAGTTTTCTTGGGGATGCCTTTATCAAGGTTTTCTCTGGGAAAATTAGTAATTTTGATGCCATAACTTCATCTCTTGTTAATATGCTCTATATGCTTGTTTCTGATAGGTATTTTAACTTTAGCAATTATGTTATGCTAGAATTGGGTACTAAATTAGGTAACAAAGCTAATAGACCTAATAACATCTATTATGCTAGATTCTTTATGTTATTGGCTAACCATGTTGCTGAAGGTTTGGTCATAACCAATGAGAATAATAAACTCAAGTGCTGGGCACAAGAGAAAAGAGTTCTTGCAGATTTATTGAGAATGGATCTCAACAGCAGTGTACCATTGGTATATTTACCAATCATGGATGCACCTCAGGTAAGTGAGGTAATTGTTTCTACAACTCCTACTTCTTCCAACCCCTCTATTTCTTTATCTTCTAGTGTGCCCATGGAATCTGTGACAATGCCCCAACAGATTCCTACCAAGGTCACCAAAACTAAAATTTCAAAATCAAAGACAAAGAAAACCACCTCTGTTGTTTCTCAAAAGACAACAGTTGTAACACCTACCCTTAACCCTGAGGGGAGTGAACAGGGTGTGAGTGGTGAGGGGAGGGGTGAACATCAAAGAAACCCCCAGGATAAGGAAGGAGAGATAAGTGTTTCCCAAGCTAGCCAAGCCACAGTTTCTCAAAAAGCTGTGGTGGTTGAAAAGGTTACTAGCACATCCCTAGCTGCATTCTCCCAAAAGGATGCAACTATTGAAAATAGTTCCCAACCAGGAACACAGAACAAACGAGGGAGGGACACAGAAGCCAAACACTCACCAACAAAAGCTTTTATTAGAAGAAAGAGGGCTAGAACCCAATCTTCTACACAGGGTGCACACACTGCACAAATACATCCATCTGTATCTATGCCTTCTCAAACTCAGTTTGATGTGGCTCCAACAAATGTGGAGTCACAGCCCCATTCTCTCACAATTAACACACATCAATCAACACACACTTCATCACCATCTCTGGATGTGGATATGTTATTCCCATCAATTCCTGATTCTCCCTCTTTACAACTCAGGGAGGAGCCCCACTCAAATACAGGTGATCATCATCTTTTAGATGATTTGTTGGATCACCCGCAAATTCTTTCAGATGTAATTGAAGGATCTGTGTCACCAAAACTCAAATCAATCCACACAGATTCAACAGTTATATCACTTTCAATTTCTACTTCTTTTCCTTCTTCAACGGATATCACTCATCCGTTGACAAGTGGTTGTTCTTCAACGGATAAGCTTAACAGCAATTATCCGTTGATACCATCAGTGTCACCTTCAACGGCTATTTCATATCCGTTGATAGTCTCTACACACACAACTGAAACAATTCCAAGTGTAGAAGACATGATTACTGTACAATCACTTTTAGGACTGAGGGAAGGGAGTGACAATTTGAGTGAGAGGCTGGGTTGCACCCAGGCAAAAGGAGAGATTGAGAGCTCAAATATGCATGCTATTTCTTCCAGCATGGCAAAAGTAAGTGAGAGGAGTACCACCTTAGTAGGTGAAGGTGAGGAAGTGAGGAGTGTGAGCCAAGGGGAGCCCCTGATGCAAGAATATAGAGAAAAAGATAGAAAGGCAGGTACAGCAGATATAAGGGTGGATCCAGCCATTGCTAGTGAGTTAATGATTGTGGATGATGCTGAAAAGGAAAGACAATTTCAGCAACATTACAAAGCTGTAATTGATAACATTTCCTTGGATGCTGACACTTTTACTCATCCTGTGTCAGCCTATCATTTGTTGGCTGCTCAGGGCAATGAGGAGGCAGAAAAGACACTACATCTAGTACATACAACGGAATCTCTTCAAAGGGATAAAGCTGCTATTAACAAGATGCCTTCTATAGCTGGTGAGTCATCTGAGGAATTTGGAGTAAATTCTGATGATGATGACTCTGTTTCTTTTGATGGAAGCATGAACTTAGGGGGAGATGAAAGCCCTAGTTCTATTCCAAATTTACCTGAATGGGCCTTGACAAAGGAGTCTACACCAGGGCAATTCAATGTCTCCTTAGTCAAACAAATCAGTACTATCCAACAGGCCATTCAGAAAACTTCACATGCTGGTACCAAGGCAATCCTTACAGCTCACCTGGACTCACTGCATCTCATGAAGTTGCAGCAAGTAAGCCAGAATCAGAGTGTGGATGAACTCAAGAAGGATATTGCTGACTTGAAATCCTACAATTCTGAAAAATTGGATTCAGTCATGCCCTATGGTACAATGAAGGACTTATTGTTGAGATTGAAAAAGGATTCAAATATTGAAAAGAGGCTGGCTAAGTTAGAAGACAGAGTCCAAGTTATTGAAAATTCTGTGGCCAGCATTCTTCACAACCAACAATCTCAAACAAGTCTACTTATGCAGCTGGCAAAGGCACAAGGCTTGACCCCTCTCCTTGATGATAACAAAAAGGGGGAGAGAAAAAGGGAAGGGGAAGGAGAGCCATCTACAAAAATCCAGATATCTAAAGTGCTAGTTCCTGCCATCACTACTTCTCCAATTATGCAAATCAAAGGAAAGCCTGATGGAATTGACCTAATCCAGCTAGCAGCAGCTGAAATTCAAGTGAAAGAGCAAAGGAGGAGAATTTATGAAAGGGTGCAACAAATGTTTGGCTCAACACAAGATAAATCAATATCTGTGAAACATAGCACAAAGGTTGAACCAATCATTATGGAGCACAAGCCAGAAAGGAGGAATAAGGTTGGAGAGACTTCTTTCAAGAATCTAAAACCTATGGTTCTCAAGCCCAACACTAGATCCAGCAAGGACTCCACAAAGAACCCCCTAGACTTTGCTCAGATAAAAGAAGTGGACTTTCCTCTTCCAAAGCCTGATGAAGACAAAGTTTTGGGTGCTAACATCATAAAGTACAAGGAGACCAAGGACATAGTTGAAAGAATGAAAATGGCCATTATCTTTAGAGAGGGAAAGAGTATCTGTGTGATGCAAGGACATCCCAAATTCCTAAAGGCCAAGAGGGAAGAAACCAAAAGGTTGAAGAAAGAAGCTGAAAAACTCAAGGCGGACAAAAGAGCACAAGCAAAGCTTGAACAACAGCTAAAGTCAAGTCAAGTTGAAGGAGAGAAAGGAATTGAAGTCAGGGGTGAAGACAAGATTGCAAACCTAGATGAGGTTTTTGGGAGTATATTTGGTGAGAGTATGGAGGAAAGAGAGGAATGGCAGAAGGGAAACAGAAGAAAGGCCAAGGCACATAGAAGGAGTGAAGATAACACTGAAGAAACTAAATCAATATCTAAACCACTACCTTCCATACCTGAACCTTGTATTGCTGATCCCACTATAAACATCCATGGTGAACTAATCATCCCAAAAGAGGAACCTATTGATTGGGACACCATCAAATTGCCTACCTTTTTAACCACTCTTCCACTACCAAAGAAACAGAAAAGAAAATCCAAATCTACACCTCCCCTAACCTCTAACAAATTCACTCAATAACAAAAACCTAAGCCTATGCCACCCATTTCTAGAGATGATTATGTTCACATCTGTGACATAAAAGAAATTTCAGACATTGAACTCTATCTGGATGAGCTGGAGGATGTAAGGGGAATAGCTGCCTATAGACAGCTACCAGAGAGATTGGTGTTCAGATACAAAGGAGCTGGGGAAAGAACATGGCCTCTCTACAGGATTCTGAATGAAGGCTACTCTACCTTGATCAGAGTCTTTTCAGCCATACAAAAGGATTCTGGCTTTACCAGGACTGCCAAGACTGAAATTCTCAACAAGATTGCCAACATAAGGAAAACTTGGAGGGAGCCCAATGCTTTGCCCAGAACTTTACTCATTCAAGAAAGGGGAATTACAATCCACAAATCACCTCATTGGTTGATGGAATTTAGAGATGATAAAGGAGTCAGAAGATTTTTCAGACTTGAAGACCAACTCAAGATTGCCAGCAATGAAACTCTCAAGGAAATGCAATCTAAGTTGGATATCAGTGATGAAGATGATGCTGAATTCTACAGACAACTCCAACTCCAAATTGAGGAAAATGACAAAGGGCTAGGAAAGAAAATAAGGGAACAAAGAAGAAAAAGATGATTTGCTCAGACTAGAGGAGCACCCTTGGAAATTCTGTAAATCTTCAATTACCTCCTAGTACATACACTTTTGCAGCACTTTTAAATTTCTACTTAGTTTCAATTCATATATCTGTTAAGTGTTTTGTTATCATCAAGTTAACCCTGAATTTATGTCTACAATTCTTATAGACATAAATAGGGGGAGATTGTTAGGAATATATGTGCATTAGTTTGATGATATGTTTAACAAAACACTTAAGTAGAAGTTTAGTGTTTGTAGCCTCAACGGATAAGACCACCTTCGCTATCCATTGATGGTGCAGCTTTACTTAGAAATAAGTCTAATGTTGTAGCACATTTCAGTCTCTGTATTTAAGATATAATTCTTAGAAGTTGAGAGAAAATATAAGTCATGTTGACTACTAGAAGATATGCAAATAGGAAGGCCAATTGTAAATATTTCATGCCTTGTAATTTTGTATAAATGAAGTGGTATCAACGGATATTTTAAAGACCTTCAACGGATGAGAAACAAAGCTTCAACGGATGTCTCTAAAGCTTCAACGGATAGAGCTTCAACTGCTAACACATTAACGGATAAAGCCATCAACGGATGAAGGCTTCAACGGATGATCTGTTAAATAGCAGTTGATAAGTGGTAGTTGTAACAGCAGACAGAGGCACATGGGTTGTCAGAGATAACTGAAATGTGGAAGCCTAATTTCAGGAACATCAGAAAAAGCAGCCGTTCTACTCTAGTACAAAGAGGCAATAGTCAACAAAGTACTTGAGTGATATGGAGAAGAAACAAGTGGAGAACTTATTTTATTATTGTATTTTTATCTTTGTCTTCACTTGTACACTTGGTGATATATAAACCAAGTAGCAGCTAGTAATTAGATAAGAATTTTTCCAGTGCTGTTTAGAAAAATCTTGAGAGAAAAATTATCTAGTTTGTACTAGGATGCAGCTGTGATCAATATCTTGAATCACAGATTTTCTGAAATACCATCTCTGGTGGAACAACAATCCACCAGAAAAGTTTTTAAGGTCTGTTGTGTTCTTTACATTAATGCTTGAATATATATCTGTCTGTATTAGCTTAAAGCAATTCACACACTTGTTTATCTTGAACACAAAGCCTTTAAAACTGCTCAAAACTTGAAAAAGTTTTGAGATTTACATTCAACCCCCATTCTGTAAATCTCATTGTTAGTCCACTAGGAATAACAATATTTGTGCAAAATTTTGCAAGGATAGCTACTCCACTGAAAAAACTTACCAGGAAGAGTGAGAAATTTGAATGGACAGAGAAGTGCGAAGAAAGTTTCCAAAAATTAAAGAAAAGATTAGTATCTACACCAGTACTACTCTTACCAGATGATCAAGGAAACTTCATAATCTACAGTGACGCTTCACACAAAGGTTTGGGATGTGTTTTGATGCAACATGATAAGGTAATAGCTTACGTGTCAAGGAAACTAAAACCATATGAACAGAAGTATCCAACCTATTATCTAGAGCTAGAGGTTATTGTCTTTGCATTAAAGATATGAAGGCATTACCTCTATGGAGAGAAGTGTGAAATCTACACGAACCACAAGAGTTTAAAGTATATCTTCACCTGGAAAGAACTGAACATGAGGCATAGAAGATGGTTAGAATTGATCAAGGACTACGATTGTGCAATCAACTACCATCCATGTGACAGGGGAAAATAAACCTTAATTACGTCATTAATGTTGCATTAATTATAAAGGCCCATTAAAGAAGGCCATATGTATGACATTGATCAGGCGTGACAGAACAAAGAAGGCCCAATAACCCTGAATATTTATTAATTTCATTATTAATAAATAGGGAGGATAAAAAACTCATTAAATGAGTCCAAACAGTAATGTAACTCTATGAAAGATAGCCTAGAGGGCACCCAAACCAACAAGGATTCTGATTCCTTTATTATAAGACTCAAAAGTTTATCCCAATTCTGAGACTTGTCCCCCAAGTCTCATAACCCTTGTCCAATTCAAGGACTCCCAACATATATATAAGGGGTCTTACCCCCATCCATCAGAACTACATTTTTGACTTGATCCTTAGCATACAGCAAGTTAAGGCAGATTGAGTCACGAAACAAAAGAGCAGTCAAATTGAGCCTCGAAGCTCACAAACCCTAGTAATAAATACAGCAGTTAATACACCCTAGTTTTCAATCCATAACATTTGACACCGTCTGTGGGAATGCATAACAACAACCATGGCAAGAACACAGAGTGGAAACATCACCCCAGAAGGAACACCAGTTGGAACAACTCAAACGATTTCGTCAACGGTGGAGATACCCCCACACTCGTCATATGCCTCTATCCGAGGAGGAACCCCGATAGGGGAAACTGAGCCTCAGCCACAAGAGATGAATCCCCCAGCTCCATAAGGGGCGAATCCCCCGTCTCCTCAAGGGACGAATTCCCAATTTCAGCAGCTACATGCACCTGTAAATCCTCGACCCATTGGGTATGAGTATTCTACAATTGTGACCACTAACCCCCATATGGGATTCCCCTAGACCCTGAGGTTGGAGGAAGTGGACATGCTAATCAGAGTGAAGCACGAGGGCAGACACCCCAATATATACGGTGTTTGGCTCCTATCCCGGAAGATCAAGAATTCTCTAGCCCTTACACTGAAAGTGACTCCGAATCTTCAGATGATGATGTTTCCCCAAGAAGGAGGTGTGCTGGTAAAGAGCCGATGCCGGATGGTAACCAGTGTCCTAGGAGCACCCGAGGGATGAATCCCCAAGAAGTGCAAGAAAGAATCAGGGCTCATAAGGTTGAAATTCAAAGGCTGAAGCGTGACTTAGAGGTGCACCTGACCCCCAGACCACCACTACCACCGAGAAGGAGAAATCATCTTCCAATCATACACCTGGATGGTCTACAACATAGAAGGGCTGTTGTCCCGAGGGCTAATCCAAGTGATCTTCTGCCCCTAGGAGATCCTGATGATCCCACTCCACCCTTCACTGAAGAGATAATGAATGCCCAAATCTCATGAAAATTTAAGATGCCCATTATCAAAGCTTATGATGGCACTGAAGATCCCGCTAGTCATGTCAGGACATTCTCTAATGTACTGTAGCTGCAGCCCATGAATGACGCTATTAAGTGTCAGACCTTTCCTCAAACCCTGTCGGGAATGGCTCAAAGATGGTATAGCCGTTTTCCTCTGAATTCTATTGGGTCCTTCAGAGAGCTAAGTCAAGCTTTTATTAAGCAATTCATCAGTGGGAGAGTGCATGAGAAAAGTTCATCATCCCTCATGAGCATTGTACAGGGAGCAAAAGAGTCCTTGAGAGACTATCAGAATCATTTTACCAAAGAACCTTTGAAGGTCCCAGACCTTGATGACAAGGTGGCTATGATAGCACTGCAATAGGGAACTAGCGACGAGTTTGCCAAGCGCCCCCTGAAAGCATGTTACAGCTCCAAGATAGGGTCGGGAAGTACATCAAAGTGGAGGAGAGCATGAGGAAGACAGCAGTGAATAACGAGCTCGCTGGTGGCAAGAAGCAAAAAACTGATCTGGACAAGTATCCTAGAACTGAGAAAAGCAATGATTCAACCCTGAATAAGGGAGGACCTGGACAAAAGTTCACTGAATATGCTAAGTTGAATGCTCCTAGAAGTCAGATCTTGATGGAAATTGAGAAGGATAGAGATGTTCATTGGCCTAAGCCTCTGGATAGAGATGTTCGGAGTTGGATCTGGAAATTTTTTGGGATTGATGGTCTCCAAGAGGGGAATCGAGGCAAACCCTGATAAAATAAAGACAATTTTGGACATGGAGCCTCCAAAGATTGTCAAAGATGTTCAAAAGCTCACAAGATGGGTTGCTGCATTAGGGCGGTTCATCTCCAAATCTGGGGACAAATGCTTGTCATTCTTCAAATCCTTGAAGAAGGTGAAAGATTTCATATGGACTGAGGAAAGTCAGGAAGCATTTGAGGGATTAAAGAAGTATATGGCTCAAGACTCGTTGTTGGCCAAATCAGCTCTGAATGAAACTTTATACTTTTACTTGGCCGTTTCAGAAAATGCCCTGAGCGCTGTATTGGTTGCGGAGGAACTTAAAGTCTAGAAACCCTTATACTATGTTAGTAAAATCTTGCATGAAGCTGAGTTGAATTATTCAACTATTGAAAAGTTTGCTCTAGCCCTAGTAATGACTTCGAGGAAGTTGTGTTCTTACTTTCAAGCTCATAAAATTGAAGTACTAACAAATCAGCCATTGAGAAACATCATTCACAGCCCCAGGGCTAGCAGGAGGCTGATTAAGTGGGCGATAGAATTGGGAGAGTTTGATATTAAGTATAAACCGCGAACGACAATAAAATCCCAGAAATTGGCTAACTTCGTGGTGGAATGTACCATACCCAACCAACAAGTCGGGGGGGGGGGGGGAAGGAAGATACTATACCTCAAGGCACGGAAGGTAGTAAATGAGATAAAAAAGAGGGCGAAGAGGGCGTTAAAGAGAAGGAATACTGGGTTCTCTATTTTGATGGAGCATTAAAAACAAATTCAAGTGGAGTAGGGCTTGTTTTATAAAGACCAGATGGGTTCTTGATTGTGCCATGAAATTAGACTTCCCAACCATAAATAATGAAGTTGATTATGAAGCTCTGATAGTTGGTCTCAGCCTGGCAGGAACATTGAGGGTCAAGAACTTGAAAGTCTGCGGGGATTCAAAGCTGATCATATCCCAGGTAAAGGGAGAGTTTGAGACAAGAGATGAAATAATGGCTAGGTATGTTTGCCTAGTAATGGCTGTGATGACCCAGTTCGATGAATGTCATATTGAACACATTCTAAGGGAGGAAAATGCTAAGGCAGATGCATTGTCTAAGTTCGCTTCATCAGAGATAGAGAAGAGCTCAGGAAGTGTGTACTTCCGTGTTCTGAAAACACGGAGCATTGATGGTAAGCTTGTAGACCCTATTGGGCTGGGGACATCATGGGTAGATCCCATTAGGGCCCATATTTAAACTGGTTGGCTGCCAAATAATGTGTCTGAAGCACGAAAATTGGCTGTTCGAGCACTGAGATATTCCTTGATCGATGAGATTCTGTACAAAAGATCTTATGTAGTTCCTTATTTAAGATGTCTCAGACCTGATGAGGCATGTTTGGCACTTGAAGAAGTAAAAGAAGATATCTGCGGGCAATATTTGTGGGGCAGAGCACTAGCACATAAGGTAACCTGTTTAGGCTTTTATTAGCCAAAGATGATGGCATCGCCAAAGACTATGTGAAGAAGTGTGAACGTTGTCAGAAGCATGCACCAGTTGTTCAACAACCTCCTGAGATGCTGACTTCCATCAATTCTCCCATCCCTTTTGCTATGTGGGGAATGTATATACTTGGGCCTTTTCCCATGGCCACTGCACAAAGGAAGTTCCTGATTGTAGCTATAGATTATTTTACTAAGTAGATCGAAGTTAAACCTTTAGCCAAGATCACAACTAAACACGTTACACAATTCTTGTGGGAAAATATCATGTGCATATATGGAATTCCTCGAATCCTGCTTACTGATAATGGATGATAATTCAATAATGAAGAGTTCAGAGAGTATTGTAAAGTGAATGAAATCGACTTGAGATTCACCTCTGTTGCTCACCCCCAAGCTAATGGGCACGCAGAGGTTGCAAATCGGATCATCCTTGATGGGTTAAAGAAGAGGATTGAAAAGTCCAGAAATAATTGGGTGGATGAATTACTGCCAATACTTTGGGCATACAGAACTATATATAGAGTTACAACTAGAGCAACGCCTTTCATGTTAGCATACGGGGTAGAGGCAGTCATACCAGTAGAAAAATCACATTCATATCCTAGGATCCAAGCTTTTAATGCTTAGGAAAATGAGGAGGGGCAAAGATTAGCCCTGGATTTAATAGATAAAGTATGAGATGTGGCACACCCAAAGATAATGGAATACAAAAAAGCCTCTTTCTATTACAACCTGAGGGTGAAAGAGAGATTCTTCAAGGAAGGAGATTTGGTCCTGGGAAAAGTGGAAGCTTCTGGAGTAGGGAAGAAAGGAAAGCTCACCCCAAATTGGGAAGGGACATATAAGGTTAAGAGCATTCAAGGAAGAGGAACTTACAAGTTGGAGACCATGGAACGAGAAGAAATTCCTCGGACTTAGCATGCTCAAAACTTGAAAGTTTGCTACCTATAGTTTATACATACTATAGTGGAAATAAGGTTGAAAAGCACCTTGAAGCTTTGCTTGCTTAGGATTTCATATGTTAGTTTTATAAGAATATTATTTCAAAATCTAGTTCTACGAGGAATTATGTAAGGGATGAATCCCAAAAGTTTAAAATTTATAAAGTTTCCATAGAACTTATCCTAGAACTGTTTGGTTCATCATATGCATGGTTTAGTTTGCTTATATATTTTTAGTACAAGTATGGAGAAATGTGAGAGAAAGCTATGGAAAGGCTAGTAAGCTATCTAACTCCCCTAAAATAGTACGTGTACTTGAAAAAATAGTAAAAGAGCAAACAAAGAGCTTAAGATAGCTTAAATAGAACCCCGGAGGTTAACAAAGTTAGACTTTTAAAAGTACTTTACAAAATAAATAAAATACAAAAGCTAAGCATTCGGCTTAGAAGGCTCGGACTCCTCAGAGCTACTCTCTGAAGTCTCATCAGACATTTCCTGAGTTGGCCCCTCGGAGGTTTCCTCGGAAGTCTCCGCGGAGGTCTCCTCAGAACTGTCCTCAAACGCTTTAGATGCCTTTGGAGATGCTGGCTTAGGAGGTTCTTCCACCCTGGCTTTCTTCGCAGTAGGCTCGGCCTCTTCCTCAGAGGAGGATCCCTTTTCTCCGGAGCTAGATTCAGGCTCTTTTCTTTTTTGAGCAACTAGAGCCTTAGATGAAGAAGCTCCGTGATCAGGAGAAGGAACCGGTCATTCCTCTTCACGGATAAGATCCACAACCCTATATGTTACTCCCCCTAGCCTTGGGATCTTGAGCTGACAAGGGAAGGAAAAATCCTCGATCATTTCCCGGTAGGGTTAAATATCAAGTAGGTCACTCATTGGGGCCAAATGTTTCAAGTAGGTCACTGACTACAAATCTGACTCGATGTAATCACCGATTAACTCTTATTGTGCATTCCGTCAGAGTCAACAGAAATTAGTAACGGTCAACTGTGTGACATGGATATGCAGCCACTGAGTGGATGACCTGGTGCTTACGTGGTTGTGCAACGGCTCTAATATTATGGGTCTATATATACAGACTAAAATCAGACCTTAGAGAACTAGGGTTCTTAACTAAAAATTATTGAATCTTTCCAATCCCATTTTATTCATCTAATTCGTTCTAGGACAAACTTCAATTCAACCTTAAGTTCAAAAGGCCTATGGCGTCAAGTTCCGCAAGGTCGTCCCAAGTTTCGACGAATGAACAACTTTGTTATTGCGGAAAAAGGGCCAAGATGTATACATCTTGGTCACTCAACAATCCCGGGAGAAGATTCTACACATGTTGTCAACCCCAAGTAAGCCTTTTTATTGAAATATTTCTGCAATTAAGTTAGGTTTTTGGAACTTTATAATTTTTTAAAAATTGCAGGGTAGATGCAATTATTTTCGATGGTACGATCCTCAAACTTTAGGCAGACACGGTGATATTATCACCCACTTGAATAACAGAAGAATTTTTCAAGATGAAAAAATGGCACTTCATGAAGAACAGATAGCAATGCTTGAGGAGAAACTTGCAAGTAGTGAAGAAAAGAAGAGAGCTTTGGAGAAGAAAAATGGTTATTATCGGAAGATTGTCAATGTAATGACAATGTAAGTACAAGGGAAGATTTTTACCTTCTGTTGATCACTGATGAATGTGAAGGCATGACCATTCCCTAGTGATAGATCATCTTTTAAGAGCTGAAGGAACCATCTCCAGTTGTTTGTGCTCTCAGTCTCCACCACAGCAATTGTAACTGGATACATGTTGTTGTTAGCATCCCTACCAACAGCACTGAGTAGCTGACCACCACACACATTTTTCAGAAAACATCCATCTATACCCAGTATTGGTCTGCATCCTAACTTCCAACCTTGTTTCAAAGCTTCATAGCAAATGTATATCCTCTTAAATGTGTTCACACTGTCATCTGTCACCATGTTAGTCATTATTTTACATGTGTTCTTTGGGTTATTTTTGATCAACTCAAAACCAAAATCCCAAACCCTTGAGTAGTGACCCTTCATACTTTCTAAAACTCCAGCAAGAGCAGCCTGTCTTACCCTAGAACACTTGATTCTAGGTACATCAATTTCCAACTCCTGCCTAATGGTTTCTTGCATCTCATTCACCTTCCAATGTGGGTTTTTTCTGATTTTTTCACCATACATCTCTGTTAAGTATTTCACAGATACAAGCCTATTGTGGTATGGTTTGGTGCATAGATGATCAGGCTGACATGTTTTAATTTGGACAGCCTCACACCCTTCCAATCTACTGCACCACAAATAAAATGTGCACCCTTTTTCACATCCAACCTGTGCTCTTTTAGCATCATTTGTGATGAAATGCAGGGCTCTCCTCTCAGATATTCCATAATCTCTAACAGCTTTTCTAAACTCAGCCATGGAGGAAAATTTAAGCCCAACTTCAAACTTAAGCCTACCCAACTTTTCAGGATTATAAACTGCTGGTTTCTTCTTCCTTTTATTACCAGGAGGAATTGCAACATACCCCTTCTTAATGTTTTCATCTTCACTGGAAGAATCCTCGAACCTCAACTCATCACTAGCATAGTCATTCTCATCATACTCACTCTCATCACTAGCATCGGGGTTTTGTTGTCTAAGTTGCCTAGAAGCTACAAGCTCTTCATCAGATTCTCCCTCTTTAGGGTCATAGTTAGGGTCACTATCATTACCATCACTAGACCAGTCATCACCAACATCAAGATCATTATTAAACACTTCATCAATATCAAACCCTACGTCAAGTCCACTGAACTCATCATATTTCTCTACCAAATCAGTACACTGCCCTGTTTTCTTATGATCCACAAATATATGTAACTTTTTAAACGGCAAGGACACCTCAATCAAATCCCTAAATGACTGATCATCATATAACACTCTAATACCATTCTTAAAGGTATGACCATCACATTGAAAATAAAGCATATCACTCTTACTATACTCAAATTTCAGTGGATAATCATCCATTTCAAGAATCGAAAATTTGTCCGTGTCAATATCTTTGATGATATATATCCTTCCCCCAACATAATCAGCATTACCTCTAAAAGATTCAGGACTAAATATCCCATGATGGTGTAAGTAAATAGAAACCCTCGTAGACATTTCTAAAAAATGAAGTAAATATAGAATGAATTAAAATAATTTCTTCAAGCAAACGAATCAAAGATAACAAGATCTATAAAAATTACATAATTTTTATAAAAATATGATCAAAAAACAAGAACTTATCATGCAAGACCTAAAACCCTAGGGATAAGTTCGAAACATACCTTAATAAGATTAAGATGATTCTCAGATGCTTGTTAGTGTGTAATCTTGAACAATATGGCCAAGAACGACTTCAATTGAACGATTCAAGGAGTGGGTAATTAGGGTTTGCAGTTTCCCCCTTTCATCTTCCCGCGCTGTCTTGTCGATTATGTCTATAGTTTCTTCTTTTTTTTGTTATATGAATCAAGGAGGAATACCTTGATCGAATAGGAAACTCATTTGACTTATTGGCCATGTTCATTTTGGCCAAACGAGTTATTCTCTTATCTTCCATCTAAGAAAGTACAAATGAAACAAATTCAGGCATAATTCGAGGCATATGTTCATGGCATATGAAGTATGGAAAACATATATATATATAGAAAATTTATGCAAAACACGAAATTAAAATACAAGTTTGGGAAAAAGAAGAAGAATACAAGAAATATACCCAGGAGTTTGGAGAGCCCGAAGAAAATTGAAGTAGGGCTTTGAAAGCTCTGAGAAAAAGACCTAGGGTTTTTTTAGAGAGAGAAGAGGAGAAGTCAAGGAAACAAGAAATGAGAAGTGAGGTGAAATGACTCACCTCACTTACTTATATAGGCAAAAGGAGAAGTTGAAGGGACAAAAAGCCCATAAACATAGAGGCCCAAAGAAAAAGCCCAAAGTCTGGAACATTCCAGAACCTTCTTGAGAATTCTGGAGGAATCCAAGAAATGTATATAATCTAAATAGGATTTGGAAAAATAAGAAGGCCCAATTCAAGGCCCAAACCAAAATAGGATTTGGAAAAATAAGAATGCCCAATTCAAGGCCCAAGTCCAAATAGGATTTGAAAAAATAAAAGGCCCATCAAGGCCCAAATCCAAATTGAATTTGGATAAAACCCAAGTCAAGGCCCAAACCAAAATGGGATTTCAAAAAATTAATCGACCAGGATCTAAGTCGAATTCTTGGTCGTGGATCCAGCTCATTTAACTTCGAACAGGAGCCAAAAAATGGCCAAAAAATCGATTAGAATCTAGGTCGTTAAATCGACTAGAATCCAAGTCGAATTTCTGGTCGTGGATCCTGCTCCTTTAACATCGAACATGAGCCAAAAAAATGGCAAAAAATCGATCAGAATCCAGGTCGTGAAATCGACTAGAATCTGAGTCGAATTCCTGGTCGGGGATCCTGCTCATTTGACTTCGAACATGAACCAACAAATGACCAAAAATTCGACTAGGATTGAGGTCGTTTATTCGACTAGGATCCAGGTCGAATCTCTGGTCGTGAATCCTGGTCATTTGTATTCGACCAGGAGCCAAAAATATGCCAAAATTTCGACCAGGATCGAGGTCGTTAAAATGACCAGGATCCAGGTCGTGGATCCTGGTCGTTTGTATTCGACCAGGCACCAGGAGCTGGCCAGAATTTCGACTAGGATCCAGGTCATCCAAACGACTAGGATCCTCGTCGAAAAAAGGCTAAAAATTTAAGAATAAATCCTAGAAATTAAACATAAATTCTGGAAAATTAAGGATAAATTCTGAAAATTAAGGATAAATCCCAGAAATTAAGGAAAAATTCCTAGAAGTAGGGAAGCAATAATAGGGGAGCCCCAATAAAAAACATAAAGCCACGAACCAGGCAAGTCATTGTAATTGTGTAGGTAGCTCCACACTTTACGCAAAAAATGTTAACCTGTAAGGGAACAAATGAACTTAACTTCTATGAAATCTTTTGCGATTTCCGAGAAGTTGGGGGCAAATGATAGGGAAAAATAAACCTTAATTACGTCAGTAATGTTTCATTAATTACAAAGGCCCATTAAAGAAGGCCATATGTATGACATTGATCAGGCCTGATGGAACAAAGAAGGCCCAATAACCCTGAATATTTATTAATTTCTTAATTAATAAATAGGGAGGATAAACAGCTCATTAAATGAGTCCAATCAGTAATGTAACTCTATGAAAGATAGCCCAGAGGGCATCCAAACCAACAAGGATTCTGATTTTTTTATTATAGGACTCCAAAGTCTATCCTAATTCTGAGGCTTGTCCCCCAAGTCTCATACCCTAGTCCAATTCAAGGACTCCCAACATCTATATAAGGGGTCTCACCCCCATCCATCAGAACTACATTTTTGACTTGATCCTTAGGACACAGCAAGGTACGTAGGCATCTTGTTAAGGCAGATTGAGTCGCGAAACACAAGAGCAGTCAAATCGAGCCTCGAAGTTCACGAACCCTAGTAATAAATACAGCAGTTAGTACACCCTAGTTTTCAATCTATAACACCAGGCAACGCAAATATGGTGGAAGATGCTTTAAGCAGAAATGAAAGGTTGAATATGATCACTTCATCTAAGGAACTGATCAAGGAATTTGAGAAGCTTGAAATAGAGGTCAGTATTCCAAGTATGTCTGTAAATATGATATGTGATATGTCTTTTCAACCGGAATTGCTAGAGAAGATAAGAATAAGTCAAGAGGAAACAATGATCCATGAACAAGAAGAATTAATAGAAGAAGAATTAGGAAGCCAAAAAGATGATAAATGGATTCTAAGATTTTCTTCCATGATAATGTGGCTGAGCTAAAGGATGAAATTCTTCGAGATGCTCAGAACTCCAGGTATTCAATTCATCCAGTAAGTAGGAAGATGTACATAGACTTGAGAGAAAACTTTTGGTGGCCAAGTATAAAGAAAGAGATTGCGAAGTGGGTAAGTAAGTGTTATACTTGATAAAGAGTTAAAGCGGAACATCAAAGGCCCAGTGGATTGATACAGCCATTAGAAATTCTAGAATGGAAGTGGAAACATCTTGCAATGGACTTTGTAGTTGGATTACCGAGGACCAAGGCAAATCATGATGCTATTCGGGTTATTATTGACAGATTAACTAAGTCATCATATTTTCTTCCTATCAACGAGAGATTTTCATTGGATACATTAGTTTAGTAATATCTGAAAGAAATTATGGTTCGACATGGAGTTCCAGTGTCTATAATTTCAGACAGAGATCATCGATTTAATTCAAGATTTTGGAAAAGTTTTCAAGATTGTCTAGGAACAAAATTGAATATGAGCACTGTATATCATCTGTAAACAGATGGTCAAAGCGAAAGGACAATTCAGACTATTGAGGACACGTTGAGAGTTTGTGCTTTGGATTTTGAAGGATATTGGGATGACATCTACCCTTGGTTGAATTCTCTTACCACAACAGCTACCATGCAATTATTGAAATGCCGCCATACGAAGCTTTATATGGTAGAAGATGTAGATCTCTAATTTGTTAAGATGAAGTTGGTGAAAGAAAGATTTTGGGTCCAAAGTTGATTCAGTAGATAAAAGAGACAGTGGAACTTATTCAGAAAAGGTTAAGGGCAGCTCAAGATCGACAACGTAAATATGCTGATCCTACCAGAAAAGATATGGAATTTAAAGTTGGAGAAGAAGTACTATTAAAGATTTCACGTTGGAAAGGCTTATCCAGATTTGGAAAGAAAGGAAAATTGAGTCCTCGCTATGTTGGACCTTTTGAAATTTTGAGGCGTGTGGGAAAAGTGGCATATGAGTTCGCTTTACCACCTTACATGCAGCATATTCACAATGTGTTCCATGTGTCCATGTTGAAGCATTATTTTCCTGATTCTAATCACGTGATAGAGTATGAACCAATTGAGATCTAACCAGACTTGTCTTTTATAGAGCGACCGGTACAGATTCTACACCGGTAAGAGAAAGTGGTTAGAAATAAGTATGTAGCTTTAGTACGAGTTTTATGGAGGAATCCCAAGGTTGAAGAGTTGACCTGGGAGTTAAAAAGTGAAATGTTATCTATGTATCCTCATCTATTTTCCTAAAATAGATTCTGAGGACAAAATCTTGTTAAGGTGGGAAGAATGTTATAACCTGGAAATTTCTGACAAAATTTTGTGATATATATGATAAATATTACCTGTTTAATTAAATTTAAAATGTGTTGCCATGATTTATTGTGTAGTAAGTATTAATTTAGTCTTGCTAGGACTAGGGTATTTTTCTAATAATTAATATATGTTTTAAATGTAATTATATGAATCGATCCGCAATCTGGACACGTGTCAGATTACGTTTCTTCCGTGTTACGTGTTAAAACTTGTTTTATGATTATCCGCGCTTATTATATGTGTTATCAGGGGTTATATTAAATTTAGAAATTATTTAGGTTTCCCAAAAGTCATCGGACCGGGACCCGATCGGGACGTAAAAGCCCACAAAATCCGTACATCTATTTTTATAAAATCAAGGACTCTTCTAATAGTCTGTGTTTTCGTATTTTTAAAATGTACATAATTTTCGGGGAATTTTGATATAAATATTGTATTTATCTATAAAGTATCTTTTTACGGCTTGTCCCCGTAAATTATTATTTTCCGGGCGTGTAATTTAAATTAAACGAGAAAAAAGTACCGCTTTGAGATTTACCAGGACCGTTTGTGCAAATATAAATAGGCATTATATTTATCTCGTTTCAGTCAGTAGTGATCCTGAGCAACATATATATATCAGTTTTCTTTGTTTTTATTTTAAATTTTTAGTTTTCGAAATACCAAAATCATAGAATCAATCGTTCTGATCAATCCAAGAAGTCGTTGATTGTGTTCTTGATACCGTCGCGAAGCTTTCATCAAGACGAACAATTTCATATATCAATCTTTGATTAAGGTTGATTCTTCAACTATTTCGATTTTTCAAATTATTTGTTTAAATTCGTTTTTGATTCTTGAGTGATTGTTTGCTATTTTTATTGATTAATTGTCATTTATGGGATTCTGAGGAATCATTTGGTATATTAATATGTTAGATTTGGTTCGGTTTTGATGAAACCCGAGTTTTTGCTTTTGCTTTTTCTTAATTTTTAATTTTTAATTTCTGAGTTATATGATGATTGGTTGTTTGATTTAAGATCATGGATAGATTGTAGGAGTGATTAGCTTCATTTTGATAGTTAATACGTTGAATTTGGTTAATAATTGTGATTTTCCGTGTTCTCCGGAAAATTTAGGTTCGGGGCTAGAGTTTGGAGGGATTTTGGGTTTGATAGAGATTCTGTTGTGGATTGGATCAGTTCTGAGTTGAGGGAGTTATAAGGAATGATTTTGGATAAGAAACGGATGTTGCATTTATTTTTCTCGTTACCGGTCACCTAGGTAACTACAGCCAGAGAGTAAAGTAAAATAGGTCAGAGTCTGAGGTCGGGTCGGATGACATGGAACGAGGTTGCCAGACTGACGAACGACGCTAGCCGTTTTATGGGAAACCCAAAATCTGACGGTCTGTTCTTCAGGTCCCGGCCACCCGCCACCACCCTGTGCCGCCCTTTGATCCAGTGGAGAAGGAGACAGCAATTCAGAAAGTGTTTATGTGTTTTTATTTTTTTAAAATCAAAATTCAGTTTTAAATTCTAAAATCATTTTAATATCCAAAATTAATTTGGTTAATTATATAATAATTAACTAATTATTATAAATTCCAAAAATTATTTTCTTTTATTATTTTCAAAAATCTATATTTGTTTTAATTATTTATAATATATTTTAATTAATTATTTATGATTTAATTAATTGATTAATTCATTTAATCAATTAATTTTATTTATCAATAGTTAAATAAAGTATAATTTTTCATAATTAAGCTAAATAATTTCTAAAAATATTTTGAGCTTCTAAAAATATATTTGAGTATTTAAAAATCAATTAATATTATTATTAATTGATTTATTCTTATTTTAATCATAATAAATAGACCGTTCATTCGTTTAATATAACAAACGCGTCTAGACTCAGAAAAATATTCCGCTTCCATTAAAAATTCGAGACCTAAATCATTTTTGTATTAAAAGGTCGCTTGTTTTGTGAATCGTTCTGAGTCAAATACTTATCGAAAAATCCCTATTTTGATATGATTTCAGTTTTAAAAACACCGAGACCTATCCTTTGACAATCTAACTGATATGTTATATGTATAATATGATTACGTGTTATGTAAGATGCATGCTATCTGTTTACAGCTTTTCATACCATGATTTGATAAACGATTGGGTAAACGCTGAGACGTATAGACGTCATTCAAATTTGTCTAGTTTATTAAGCAAGTTTGTTTGATTTATAGAATCAAGTCCAGGAGGGCAGACATGGTTATAAAAGGTTAAGTTCAGTCTTTGCAAATCAGGCAAGTACCCCTATCCTATACCAATTTCAGAATAGACAAATATTATATACTTGAGAATGATATTGTTGTTAGGTAAATCCTTTTGATACAATACTTTCGAATACTCTTAGATTATTTGAGACTGGTAATTCTAGTAATTGTTCTACTAGAATATTGATCTTATTCCTGATAGATAGTAAATAACTATGATATCTCATTTTACTCTATACATTGAAATGTGATATTATAATTTAGCGAATAACAAATCCTACTAGTTATCTCGTCATCAGTTGTTGAGATTACTCCGGAGCATGAAAAATGGGGAGTTGATTATGATAGGATATTGATTGATTCAATTCCTTTATTAAAATACTTTGATTGGATGAATTGCGTAAGTGATCGGGATGGACGGTCCAACGGAGGGCTGTGTATTATATGACCATATTTATAATACAATTGTTGCCACATGCAAATATATTGCCTTGTTATTGGAGTACTCATGTTACGAGACATGTTTTTACGAAACATGATCTAGTACTATTACAGTGGCTGATCATCATGTAATAGTACGTCCGTCAGTTAAAAGAATACAATCTCAAAAACTTATTTATTTTTTGTTCACTGCTTATGTAGCTTTGATTATTATACAAATATTATTATTTTATAAGTTGTTCTTTCTTTATTAGTATAATATTGTTGTTATCTTTTCAAGCACATATATACTGCTTGCTGAGCATTTCATAGCTCATACTTGTTTCATTGTGCTGATCTTTCAGAGAGGGCTTGAGATGCCTCATTTGTTGCACACTGCTAGGAAGAGGGTGCCTCTTGTGCATCCTCGGATCTTTAGGTTTCAGGTGCCCCAGCAACAGCATGTATGATCTGGGAGTTGGTGTAGTTTGTAAACTAATTTGTAGTGTAGTAATAACAATGAACTGGTTTGTTAAACTTATTAGACTTTTGAGGATTAGCAGAACTTCATGTAGAGGTTATCCTAATTAGGTTTGTAGTTATAATAACTAATGGTTTGTTTTAGTATTTATTTCATATTATAACCTATGCTCGATCCTTATGCATGCAGGGGTCATAAATAGTAATTTAATTCCGTTGTGTATATTATTTCATAGTTTATCAGTTAGTGTGTTAGGCCCTGATAGGCCTCAATGATACTATAGAAGGGGGTTGAATATAGTATCTACAATCAATTTGATTATGAACACAAGTATGTAACAGAAAACAAGTTTATTCAATATATCAAACTCTGTTACGGTAGGTTTAATCTACTCTCTCTGTGATGTATGATATCACTAAGAGCTGCTAGGGTTACAAAGAATAATCTTCCTCGTGAATGATAACATATATAGTGTAAACCCTAAGCTGTGTTTATATAGTACACAGTTACAAGATATCTTCTAATTGATATAAAATATATCTCTTCCTAAAATATATCAATCATATATTATCTTCTTTAGTCCTTTAGTTGTCCAACTCTGCATGCATATCTTTATTTATTTAATCCAGATCCTCTCATGTAAATCAGCCGCTTTTCATCCCTGAAGTGTATCCGCACTTAAGTTCTTATATAAGTTCTGGCGCCTTAAGTTCTGATAACATCATGTCTTCAGTAAGTTCTGATTTCCATTTAAGTTTTGATATTCTGATAATAAGTTCTGAAACCAGATTAATCAGATTAGACATGACATCACAAATATATCTAACAATCTCCCCCAACTTGTAAATTATGAAAAATATACAAGTTAATAGATTTGATGATGTCAAAAACATTTAAGTACAAATACAATGAGATATTATTTTAAACAGCTAAAAATAACTTATAATACATATAGCTTTACCAATATCAGTAGATCAATTTGAATCCAAAGTGATTCCTTGTAAAGTTTGTTACCAGCTTGTCCTCAGCATTTCTCAAAACTTCAACTAACTGTGCCTTGACTTGCATCAATTTTTTATCTTCATTATCACCAATCTGATAAATGGCTACTCTGAGTGCAGGAATTGATGTTCTTTCAAGCCCATCTTCAAGTCTGATAACTCTGGGATGTGAAGAGTCTTCATTGTAACATAAGCATCTTCCTTTCAGAATTACTTCTACCTTAGCATAATTCTTTGCCATAGGAATTGTAATAACCCCAATTTTTGGAGATTTTTGAAACCCGGATGAATAGTAACTTTTGCTGACAATGCTGATTAAGAAAAATTATCAGACCACGATATATAGGAATACTGTTATGGAAATTCTAAGATCGTATTAGTATTCCATAAAGAAAATAAGTGTATGTAAAAGCTGTCGGATTTTGAAAACGAGCACTTTTATTTTTCCCCGAGATTTCCACCAGACATTAAGGGATTTAAGGAATTAATATTAAGATGAAGGATTTTAAATTCAAGGATTATAAAGGAGAATTAATTTAGGTATTAAAAATACCAAGAAGATTTTATCAATAAAATCATTAAGGTATTTAACCAAACGAGAAACGAGATTGAGTGATAACCGGACAAAGAAATGAATATCGACTCTTGTAAATACCTTTGCAAGTGGCAAGGCAAGTGGATGGTTGATCAAACAAGAAACCAAGTGATAGTTAGGAAGGAATGGCTAGTTAATTATATAGTTAACTAGGGATGATCTCATCTCACCACAAATCACCAACACATAGCAAATGGTGAGATCATCTTCCACTAACTCCTTTGTTTATTATTAACCTAGCAAAATATCAAGACAACCCATCATTATCCACCACATTATTCCACCAACACAAGAAAGCAAAAGCATTTCCTCCCCCATTTCCATTGCTCTCGGCCAAAACAGAACCAGCATACTAAAACTGCTGTATCTCCTTCATTTCTCACTAAAATATTGTGTTCTATAGCTCATTGGAAAGGTATTGAGATGGCCTACAACTCTTGTTCACAAGTCTCGTCCAAATAATCATGGTAAGACCCTCATTTTTACAGTTCTTTAAATCGGACTTTTAGAAACTTCAAAGCCTAACTTTGTGTTCTTGATTTCTTTGGAAAGATCAAGCTTGTAGGAGGCTCCCTAAGGCTTCCTAGCAACTTAACACCTCCCAAGGAAGGTATAAACTTCAAACCCTAGCCTTTACTTTATTTGTTAGTAAGTTTAATGGTTGGTTTTGTGAAATGAGAAGCATGGATTGTGATTATTAGTAGTTTGGTTTGATTTGGAAGTGTTTTGGTAATTGAAACTTGATTATAGTTCATAGGTCTTGATTGTGGTTGTTTGAGTTGAAAACCTTGGAGATTATGGACTGATGTGGTATTGTTTAGGTGAATTTTTGTTGTATTGATGGTTATGAGTTGGTTGGTGGTTAATTGGAGTAGTTTAAACATTGATAATCGCGTAAACATAGCCGTCGTAATGTCCGATTTACTTTAGACTGCTTTTGTTCATAACATTTGGACCCGAGAACTCCCTGTTAGATTATGACCATTTCCATGTTTAGATAGTTCATGTTACGAGCTTCGTTTTGATATGTAGTTCGTTCGATTCCGATGTACGGTTTAGGAGAAACGACCGTTTTAAGTAACGGCGTTTCGCGAACGAAACTTTTCCCCTCGCCTTACTTTGAAACATAGGTTAAAGACCAAAAAAGGTTAATTAGTCTATGAAACAATTATGGTAAGAGTGTTAGGCAGTTGGTAAGACACTCGCGAAGGAATCGACTTAAAACTTGTAATGGTTAAATTATAAAAAAATGGTGGATCCGAGGGTACTCTAGTGACTTAAGAGAATCAGTAAGCGCAAAGCGAGCGTTAGAGTCTAAGGTAGTTAGAGTATAGATTTACAAGTGACTTTGGTTTAATTCCAACTTACTTGTTATTTATAGGTTACCGGACTCGTCCCGAGCCTTTTATCACCCCCAGTCGCTCAGACAAGTTTTCTACCCGTTATACTGTTGTTGTGATTTATATATGTATATGCATTATCTTGTGATAGATGCATGTTGGTTGATTAGCAAATTTTGCGATATATCGAAGCATGATGATATGGTATATATATGCATGCCTGTTTCGTATTCTTGCCATATATATCTGTTGGTTCAGTTGATAATACCTATGCTAGAGAATAGCGGTAATTTGCATATACCCTTAGTATATGGACCCAAAGGTGAAAACATTTTCTAAAACCGGGAGTCGAGGATCCCGAGTAGATTTTATATATATATATTCATATATATATATGGTTATAGTTTTCAAAACTATTAATCGAATAAGGTTTATTCGATAACTTTATTTTATTAATGAATATTATCTTGAATATTCATTCGAGGACTTATGACTCCTTTATATTATTTATTGAATATTACTTGGATATTCATTTGAGGATGTATGACTCCTTTATTTTATTTAATGAATATTATTTATAATATTCATTCGAGGTATTATGACTCAGCTTATTTATTTATTGAATATTATTTCGAATATTCATTCGAGGGCTTATGACTCAGCTTATTTTATTTATTAAATATTATTTGAATATTTATTTGAGGATATATGACTCCGATTATTTGCTGAGATATATTTTTTATTTTATTAAAGAATAAGGTGTCGATAATCAAACTCACTTTTGATTATTCAAATAAAGATAGTACTTTCGTATAGGTATATCTTTGGATATTTAATATTCATTTCAAGTATAAGTTTCAAAACTTCTACTTCAATTATTTTTATAAAGATTATTCTTTATGGAAATATTATTTAAATAATAATATTCAGATATTTTCTAATATATTGGGACTGATTTATTTTGTTAAATCAGCATCACTCCAAACATTCTTAAAAATGTTTTGCGAGTCTTCAAAATGATTTTTAAAAGTTAGAGCGGATCCCAAAACTCATTTTTATATTTAGGATCCTCCTTTCGAAGGGGATTTAAATACTCGCTCAAAACCTGAAGGATCCGGCTCTGTGGTGTGTTTTATATTCGCAACAAGGTTTCTGTTTTGTTAAATGAATCGATTACTTACCCAACACTCGGGAAGTAAAATTCTTGGAACAAGTTAATCTATTAACAGGCATCGCCTGGGAAATATCGGTGAGTTCTCCTTTCCAACTAGATACGACTTCTTGGTGGAGCCGTATCAACAAGTTTCTACTTGGGGAAAGGGGGAACGAGCTTTACGTTTCAGAGTCATGGATTTCATCTGAACTCGGAGTGACGTAAGTGGTCGAGTGGCGCCGGCCCAGCCTTATTATATTGGCCCAAATGGCCTGGAAGTTCCGCTAAGGCGGTCCATTCCTTAGGAGTTCAGTGTTCGGTTGACAAATAAATCCGACAGGTTCTCCTCTACATGTAGAAAATGGTGGGGTTGCACTACTACGACTGATCATCGTAAGTGGTCTTCCTGGCGCGGCAAACTCCCGTAATGAGTTCATCATCCAATTGGATATTTCTGCAACACTACCCAGAGCACTTCGATAGAAAGGCTACGGTTGGGCGATTGTTGAGTGTTGGCAGGGTCAAGTTTTCAAAATGATGTTTGCATCAAATGAAGTATCTCGTAACTTCATTTTATTTTGATGATATTTTAAAGATTTAATCTATTCAAATCTGGTCTTGTAGTCTCATCTACGTGATGAACTTTTGAAACTAATTATAACTTGAACGGTGGTAGTTCAAGTAGTATTTGGAAAATATATAAGTATATTGGAGTATCTTGTAACTTCATCTTTTAAACTTATATCTAGTAAATGATTATCTTATGCATGACAAAGATTTTCAGAAAAACGTTGAGACAAGGTTAGATATATGAGATCACCTTGCAACGATATTTTTATACAGTTATACACTGGAACTCTGTGTATATTATGCATGGAAGAGGACTTCCAAGATTTTGAAAAGTATATATGTATATATACTGAATATTTTGCTACTTCATCGCATTAAGGTATCAAACTTGGTTCATTTCTTTTGACCAAGACTTTCATGAGTACTATGAGAAGGCTCATATATTGTAAATTATTATACATATTATTTTGGTGGGCTTGCTGCTCACCCTTGCTTTCTTCTTTCATCACACAACATCAGATAGACAAGATGAACAGGACCAAGCTCCCAATTCGCGAGCGGATAGGAAACGTTCTGCAGCTTCCTATAGGCATTGAAGTCGCTGTAGCTAAGGTGGGAACTACCAATAGACTAGGCTTCAACTTTTGATGTACCAGATTTATGTATACTTATGAATTGTAATAATGGCAAAGAAAATGTAAATTTATTCAGAAAACCTTTTAAGGTGTATTGGCAGATAATTGTGGAATAAAATGACTTGTGATTATTTTTGGATGTTCATCTCTGAGACTATAACGTGTGGTGTGTGTGTTTATTGTGGGGTCACAGTACAGAGTAGTTGATTAATTATTAAGATTGGGTGTTATTAAGGGAAATGGAACTCGTGACAACCCGGATCCCCGACCCCGGATTTGGGGGGTGTTACAGAAGTGGTATCAGAGCTAAGCGTTATAAACCTGAGAGATGATGTGACGTTAAGATAATAACTAAGATAATAAGAACTCTTGCCAAGTTCATAGTCGGGCTACCTAACGTAGTACTGACAGTTAAAACCCTTATGGGAACCCTTATAAATATCGTGATAGAAGAGTAGTTCGTTATCGTATATGGTAGCGGGACTCCGAACCCTGAGGTTGAGGAGCAACAACGTGATGATGTTTTATTACTAATTGGAGATCGGATTGTGGATCCGATAGAGCGTCCTAACGCAGGACCAGATGATGTTCATATTGAGGATGTAGCGGTTGAGGATGTTGTCCTAGAAGGGATTGTTGCTGAGGAGGATCCCGTGGAGGATCCTGACAAGAATGAATAAAGGACCACTGAGGAATTGATGACCATGGTTAGGGAAACTACCAGAGGTAGGATTGGACGGTCACTACCGGAGGTTCGTTCAAGTTTGTAAAGATAGTAGCCCCTTTAACGCGGCTTACTCGTAAGACTGAGAAGTTCGAATGGACAGAGAAATGCGAGAACAACTTTTAAGAACCGAAGCAAAGGTTGGTGACGTTCCTATGTTGGCGTTGCCGGATGGAAAATGAGATTTTGTGATGTGTAGTGACGCTTCACATAAGGAATTAGGGTGCTTCATATACAGCACAGCAAGGTAATCGCGTACGTGTCAAGACAATTAAGGGAATATAAAATTCGATATCCCCACCCATGAGCTTGGGCTCGTGGCAATAGTTTTTCCCTAAAGATTGGAGGCACTACTTGTATGGAGAGAAGAGCAAGATTTACACAAACCATAGGAGCTCTAGTACATTTTTACGTAGAAAGAGCTCAACATACGCCCGAGGAGGTGGTTAGAGCTAATCAAGAATTATGATTGGGAGATTCTTTATCATTCGGGGAAAGCCAATGTGGTGGCTGATGCCCTTAGTAAAAAGGAGAGACCCAAGATGATAATGTCTTTGGGATAGTTTATAAGAGATTGTGAGAAAATGGAAATAGAAGTGAAGGTAACCGGAGCCGGTACCAAAAAGCTGTTGAGATTGCAATACAGACCGAATTTTTGGAAAAGAACATATTGTGCCAGAAAAAGTGATGAATGAAGGCAGAGAGTCAATGACTGGAGAAGAGATCCACACCGAGAAAGATGATAAGGGGATAGTGAGGTGTTCCTACAGAAATTGGGTTCCAAAAGTTCAAGAGCTTAAGGATGAGAACTTAGATGAGAGCCATAGTTTGAGGAATAAGATTTAGGGCAAACCCTGAATGTGATAGTCAGGGAGGTTGCCATCAAGAAAGAAAGAACCCATAACATAATAGAGTGGAAAACAAGGTTTTAATGTATAAGATAACCCCGATTATGGGAGAAGGTTGAAACATTTCATACTAAGGAAATAGAAAGTCGAGTAAGGAAAGGAGACCCGAGATGGTACTCCTATACGACAATTTATGGACCAGTCTAGACAGAACTTAGACTATTATCCCAACCAACCACCCTGAGGAACAATGCGGTGAGAAATTCTTTCAGGACCTTTAAGTCGCTAAGCTCTCGGAGTTCCAAGAAACAAGCTGACCCAGTCGAGGCAAGAGCCTGGCTAAAGGAAATACATGAATCATTTGAGATTCTAAATGATTGACGAATCACAAAAGACTATTTTTGTCACTTACCCTCCTAAGAGAGAGGCCACCCGCGGTGAAAGGCCAAGGAAGGCACGGAGCAAGAGATTATAATAAACTGATTTAAGTTCAGACAATTATTTCGGGAAAGTACTTCCCAAGGTTATGGAGGTAGTGTAAAAGCTTTGGAGCTAGAACAAAGCGGATGAGTATGATGAATTATGAATCTAAGTTATAAAAGTTATCAAGATTCGTTCTGAGCACACGAATCCAGAATGACGGGATATTTGAATCAATGCTTATGTTGTGTTGGTTCATGAAATAATGATAAGAGAAAGGAAATAAAAAGAAACTGAAGTGGACAGGAATATAAAGGCAATAGAGTTTGAGGAATGATAAGGAAGTTGGGTATGAGGAAACCCTAAAGACTCGTAGCAATAGAAATAGAAAAGTATGTAATCGTCAGGATGAGGGTGATTCACCATGAGTTAAATTGATGGTTGAAGGCATAAGAGATAAATATATTTTATCCCCTGTAAGTTGGGAGGATTTGAGGAAACCTTGAGATAGTTCGAGGATAAATATTGAGACGCGGATAGACTGAGGAGACAAGGAAGTAAGAAATTAGGAAA